>NW_014557953.1:197860-204505 GCF_001313825.1 Dinoponera quadriceps | reverse complement strand
GGGGGGGGGGGGCAAACGGGAAACCGCCTCTGTTCTCTCTCTCTCTCTGTGCGCGCGCGTTAATAAATTAAAATGCACACCAGCAACACTTCAGCTTCTCCACAGAGCGGGATAATACCGGATTAGTCACGATGAAATATTCGTATATCGATAACCGACTCCGCATTCGGTAGTCACTAATAGCCGCGGATTATGTCGTAGACCGGGTTAAGTCTCTAATTAATTTCCGCAGGCGATTTTCCGTTCCGCTGCCGCGGATTGATTTACCGTCACACGCCTTACGGATTTACGTTGCGCGCTAAGTCGCTTTCCTGTTCCTCCGAAGAAGAACCGTCTCGCGCTTCGAAAGCGCAACGCGTTACACGTCTGAAAAGCTCGATCGCTGTACAATTCCCGAGAACGAGACGTGTTCTTCCATCATCCGCGTGTCAGTGCTCGTTAGCGGCGTCGGTGAGGTAATTCGTTTAAAAATACAGCACGGTGGGAGGGAGGCTGACGTCCGCGCGCATAATCCCGCAGAAAAAGTGTATCGGTTCGCGCGCGATATGTCACCGAATTCGTTCGCTCCTCTCGATACCGCCCCCAGGTGACCTTCGATCGATGAGCTTGCACGAAGCTTCCCGAATTCAAAATAGCCGCACCTACCAGCGTCTCAGGTTTCTCGGGCATCCCGAGCAGCGTTTTCGCGGATGGCGAATTAAACGCGAAAGAAACGCGCAAAATGACGCGGTAATCTCCTACCCGCGGATTCCGTTCGCTCATTGTCAACCGTACTTTTCACTCCGCCGTTCAATAAAGCACCACCTTGCGATTTACACTCGGGAGGGGGGGGGAAAGAAAAAAAAAAGAATCAATCGTCTCTAACGTCGTGCGGAAGTCCGGTCGGTTCTATCGATGTCACCTGCAAGTCGGCCGATAAAAACTCTACACAGTGACCCGCACTCGTTCCGCTTATCGATTGCACTACCATTTTTAACGCAACGTAAATTCAATGCGTTTTGTAAGCGAGAACGGGCCGTTCTTTCGTCGCGTAGCGTTGAAAAATTCTGTCCGGCGTGAAGCAAAATGAAACAGCAAGAAGTGCAATATTATTTCGAGGTTATCGATATTCGCGCTTGCCGATAAAAAATGCGACGTGCCCGGGGAATTCGCAGAAAAAAAAAAAAAAATTAATATCGCCCGTGGTACGAATCGCACGAAGCTTGAAAATTCAGAGAGCTATTAAAATTTTCACTACACTCATGCACATGCATGCGGGCGAAAAACGCTGCCGCCGAGTAATCCCCGTTAATTAAGCGAAAGCCTAGATATGGATCTGCTCCTTTCAGACTGTACTTTCTACGCTCGTTCTCATCCTTTTTCCTCTTTTCGCCGTCTCACTCCGAGGCATAAGTACTTGTTACATTCTGAGTACGGGAAGCGTAGAAAAGTGCAACTCGAGTATTAGTGGAACTGCGAGAGTAAAGAAGAGCTCGTGGCGCGGGTGCTTAAAAGCTTTCGTCCGCTTCATTTGCCGATGACGCGTGCTCGAAAGTGGAGCAACGTCGTCGGCGGAGAGGCCGAATCGCGGCGTAAAAATATACACACGCTTAATAATGGCGAAATTGACGCGAAACGCTTTCTAATGGCTCGGCCGCGCGCGTCCAATAGGAATTCGCTGCTCACTGGCAAATATTTAATCAGCGAGTCGCGAAATGTGCGTATGTCTGTGTGCGCAAATGTCGCAACTGATGTATTCCGACGGTGCAAATCATCATCGACGCGCGCGGATTTACAACGGCGCCGCGCAACGATCGCTTGTGATACAAAAACCGTTTCGTTACCGCGACATTTCCATTGAACAAATCGATCCCGCTTACAATTAAGTCCGCTTTTGGCACATTCCGCGTACACACCGTGCACCACTTTCGAGTGAAATTCCGCGCGTACCGCGTCGTCAATTTTACATAAACTTCGCACTCCCATCTCTCTCTCTCTCTCGCATTTTCCCTCCCCGCGGTCAGATATCATGAATTCAATCTCCGCAACGACTCGCGGATCTCGCGCCCGCCCGCTCAGGTCGTCCCGCACCCGCTGTCACTCACCGCGCGTTGTATTTTCTCCCGGTGAGTTTTACTCCATTGATTTTCCGACCAGAGCTTTCCCCGCTCGGTCCTGTCGACCGTCCGATGTCCCGGCGCCGCCGTCGCACGTCTCCTCTCTCTTTCTCGAGGGAGGGAGGGAGAGAGAGAGAGCGACGGATGATTCTGCTTCTCCGCCGCGGAGGAAAAGCGCCGGGAAAAAAGAGTTCGCCGGCGAAGTGCGTATTTCGTGGCCGACGGCGCCGAGTCGGTCGGTTCACTGAGCGAGAGAGAGGAGAGACCAGGCCACCGGTGCCTAGGACAATATTAGAATCGGGATCTCGTCGGTCGCTCTCTGCGTCGGGACCGTCCGTCTCGCCGCCTCTCGTCTTGATCTTGGCCCACCCCGAGGCACCTCATCTTCGTGTTCGCCACGTTCAGCCTGGCTCACGACGTAATCGCGCGTCATTCCGCGGTGCGTGCGTCGGGACGAGTAATGAGCAAATAATCAGTTCGAGCCAATCCCACGCGATGAAGCGTGATATATTAATGAAGGGAGAGTGTTCCCTTCTCCCATCGACCCTCTCGCTTTTCGCAAGGAAAGCCAGAACAGAGTACTGTAAGCTAGTGTCATTCTTGAGCTTGCGAAGACAACATTGATTGTGAAATGTTATTAAAATATATTGACCGTTGCTCTGTTGGAAATCAGTTCGTTTTACGATATTCATTCCCGGTCAAGTCCTTATGTCGACAAGGATGGGACGGTCCCCCTTCTCGCTCACCTCAATTGCAAATAAGTTCGGTAATTGCTTCTTCGCTATACTTTATTAGCCGGCCTCTCACAACTCCCTGCATACGTCTCTGTCTTTTCGAATAAGTAATCCTTTGCCAATTGCTCGAACACGATTTATTTCTGCTTTTCGAATCGACCTTTCTTGCTGACAGAAGTCAGGCGATTTTGTCGCAGCAGTAGCGAGCTCCGTAATAAAACGTTTGTTCGTTTTAGCCCAACTAGATTGCACTTTTTGCCTTTAGAGTAAAACAAGTGTATAACCTAGCATTGAAGAGAACGAATGTAGCACTAATTCAACCATGATGAACAGACTTGAGGAAAAGTACCTGTAGATGTTCACACGGAGAACAAGATTCCTTCGGATAATTAATAAAATTCCTATCGTTGGAGCAAGTTTGTCTTTTGGAATGGAGTAAAGAACGTTTAAGTAACGAACGTTTGATTTAACAAACAGAATCGTTTGGTTTCTCAAACAATAAATATCTTTACGTTAAATAATATATTTCCTTTGCATTTCGTTCAAACAAAATGATATTTCACATCAAATTATGTTGTTTACATATTAAACAAACCCAACGTTATGTCAACAACGTTACGTCGAACATGTGTATTAAACCTAAAGAAGTGATTTTTTTCTCAGTGTACAGTCTACAGTACGAATTCGCGCGAGAATCCGCCCGGCGAGATCGTTCCTCGCTGACATTTCGCACGGAGCGAAATGCAAATTCTTTTGACGGGACCGCACAATGCGGTCCCTTATACGAAGTAGTCCTCTTGCATTTCCGTTACATACCACGACACATTAGTTATCCTCTCGTTCGCCTCTATTCTACGATCGATCGTCGTATTATCCGATCGTACGCACGTGGAGCAATCGCGACGTAACGCGACCTCGATCGGGCCACGACAACGGCGCAGGTGACAACGGTGAGGTACGTGATTGCACGAATGGGACGCGCGTGATAACGGAAATTTAGGGTCAACGATATGAGAGCGTACGAGAGGTCGGCCGACGAGGCGGCGACGCGTGACATTATTCGGCTCGAGTATGCCGTAAAGCCTGATGGGAGCGGTTAACGTTCTCCTTAGGCCAGATCTTTTCTTTAATGGACGTGCGCGGAACTGTTCGACCTTCGCCTTTAGATAGATCGGCGACGAATAATCACGCCGGCAGGTTAGCCTCTAAGCGTTATCCGAGTGACAGCTTGATTTCTTCCCGTCTCGCGCGTCTGCATCGACGCAAGGCGAGAAAAATGCTCGCCCGCTGTCTTATATGTGAACAGTCCCAGCGGAATTTTAGCAATCCTCAACTACAACATCATCATCATCTTTCTTTTTCAAGGATACGTCGATGTGCCGCTCGTGTGAGATTATTACACGTAATATACGGATTTTCTCTCTCGTCATGTTTCGTCCTTGTGTGTTGCGAAATATGTAGACGAGAGCGAGGCAACGAGGTGATCGAGACACCCGAGAAGACGCTCTCTCATCGGCCTTGCCGTGTTTTCGGCGTATCGGCCCCGACGTATCGCAGTCTGGAATTAATTAGCCACAATCGCCGCTCTTGTTACGACGTTAATCACAAACCGAGAGACGTTGGTCACCGCTTCTTGCGCATCCCTTCTGCCTTGTCTCTCTCCCTCTCTCATCCGTTTACAGAGGAACCTACTCGATCCGACGTCGTTGTCAGACCAGAGTGCGCAACAAAAACGAGTGCTGGCAGAATATTCCTATTCACGGCGATAAACAAATATACGAGAATATAAATACGAGAACAGTTTGCACACCGGGTTTTATTCACATTAAACACTTGCCGTTCGAGATATCAGAGTCCTAATTGCGAGATTTTCTCTCTCTCTCTCTCTCTCTAATCGAGAATGCGATGCGATGAATAAATTACGTAGGCTTTTACACGAGAGCAGCGTCGAGAGACGGAGGCTTGTCTTCGGAGCTCATCTCACCCGGATGAAAGAACCTAGAGCCTTCGTGAGAGATTCCGCAAATTGAGAACCTCTGGTATAGCGGATAACAGCTCACAGACTCCAACCTGGGTGGTCAGAGTTCAAATACCGCCCGTCATCTCCGGAGTTTTCTGATACACACGCCATAGTTCCGCGGTGATTCCCTTCTTCTCGCTTTTAACCTTTGACTCTTCCTCGGCTTCGATAAATATCGATACGTCACGCGTTTTTCCAACTATTCTCGCAACATTGAAATTATTCCGAGTCGGCGAGAGAGAGAGGCTCGAGGGCGTCTCGGTGCGATTCGCGACGCGAATCTCTCTCTTTCCGCCGGTTCGTTCCTCTCTTATCATCAGTCACGGCGGACAACGAACGCCATTCTTCCGACAAAGAGACGTCTCTCTTCACGCTCTCTTCACGGCAAGATTCATCAGATACATTGTATATCTTGGCTATATTCAATTCAATTATTGTCACGCATTTCTTCAGGTAAGGCATTAATATCAACATTAGTTGACATTGCTGCCGCCTCTCTTCAACAGAAATTGCATGCAACAGTTACAAATTGTCAAAAGCTGCGACACTTTCTTTTCGAAGAATTTTCGCAACTAATCTCGCGTCTAATAAGAAAACGTGTCTCCTGAGAATCACTAAAAAACAAATTCTCCTATCGGACATGTGTCCCGAAACTCATCGAAAAAATGGTAGTGCAATCTTTATAATCTACCGAATGTGTACGATTGATATTACGACTATGTCGTGTGCAATAAGACTATTGTTATGATTAAATCCAGTTATATTTTCCGCGCGTTTCTTTCCACCGGGCACTTCGCGCACCTCGCGCTACGTTTTGACGGTAAGCCTTGCTTCTAACGGACGCACACACGCGTAACGCAATTAGTGGCTCACATGGGCACGGAAGCCCGAACAACAAGACCGCAATCAACAGCTACGTGACTTTCACTGGGCGCACATGCGAGGAACGCGGCGCGATGCATCCGCCGCGTCTGCTTCTTGCGGGGTATTACCCCGGAGGGTTGCAAGGACCCGGAGGAATAATGGCGGTTGTTAGAGCGAGTAAAGATCAATTCGTCCGGGTAATAATGTCGGCGAACACGCGAGCGAGCGAGGACCGCGCGCGCTCCGCCACCGACGATTATTGACGTATCGAGCGAACGGCGAATTGTGCTAAGAGGAGACTTTCATTACCGGCGAGCTATTTATAAAGACACGGCCGACCACGGTTTTTTATTAACAATGCGACCAAGTTCAACGAGTCGTTGTCGTCGTCAGGTGAAGCATTCCGCTAGCTGGTTCTACTGGTTCGATCGAGTTCGATAAAGAGCTCACAGTAAACAAAGTCATTATTCTCCCATGCGCGTGAGAGAGAGAGAGAGAAGGAGGAACGGAGAGAGACGGCGTTGTATCACTTCCACACACATTGCTCCTATCGGTATTTTCTAAACCACGCGGGAACATTCGAAAGCCGCGTCGTCGTCCCATTACGTCGCACGCGTAACATTACACGACCGTGAGATCACAATGAGCGAGCGTAGCTCTAATGGGCCGGCCTTGCTTCGAAGAATGCGGTCTCGATCAATATTTTTTTGCGAGGTGTGTGCGTGTGTACATACGGGGCAAACGTCGCGCGCGCGCGTGTTCAAATATTTGCGAAGCTATATACTTTCACGGATACTATCGTGAAGTAGAGAGAGTAGCGGGCGTTCGCGCCGGTGTAATCCGCTAAATCCTCGATAACTTCGATCGCTCTTCTCGTTTGTAAACGTCTTGAAATGATTCGCGCCTCCTCCCCCCCCCCCTGGATTTCCCG
>NW_014557953.1:58975-197694 GCF_001313825.1 Dinoponera quadriceps | reverse complement strand
CCCCCCCCCCCCCCCCCTGGATTTCCCGAGAGATCGAACGCTCTCGCACAGCCGTTGCTACTTCGCCCGTTAATCTCGGCTAAGTCGTTATGCTTATTAATCGTCGACTCTGAATCGGTCTTTTTCACCGGCTGATTACACGCGTGCGCCGCTCGATAAATACCAGCGCGTCTGCTCGCCGAGAGAAGCGCCGCGAGCTCTCGATCGAGAGAGACGATCCCCCCAACGCGCTCGGAGTTCGCAATTAAGGCGCCGAAGGCAGCCACTTAAGTTATGATTGTTGCGGAATTAAAGGCGCGTCTATCTCACGAGGGGAACGTAATACCTAGGGTAAGACGACGAGGCCGCGGAAAAACTGTTCGCGTTATTCAGAAACGAGAGGATCCCCGCAGGATGAAGAAGAAAAGATCGTTTGAGAGGTGTTTAAAAGCCGCCGGCCGCGAAATAATTCTCCCTCGACGAAGAAGGTACTTAAACCGAGGCGAGAAAAAAAATCTCGTTGAATTAACCTGACAATGAACGACGAATGAAATGCGTTTCGGTCAAAGGAAACAATTCGATTCTCACGAGCGGAAATTCCATTTCCTTCGAGCGAAACGGTTTGCTCGTTGTCACCGCCAATTCGAGCAAACATTTTTCCTCGTCGAGGATCCGCGTTTAATCCGACCGATTACTTCGCGAACGGCCGGCGTTCGCGTCTCCTTCGACATTTACATCGTGTAATTTCGAGGAACGCCAGGAGAGGTGAATCACGCGGGGACAAATGTACGAACCTTTTTCCGGTACGTGCTCGGCAGGCAGGCCCACTGCGCGTAGCTCGTGTGGACCATTGCAATTTTCCGCGACCTCCTCGGCTGCGAGTACTTTTTTTTCCGCGATGCTTCGCTCCACAAACGCACTTTCCCTAAATCATCATCGCACGCAATCAGTCCCGATGACGGTTTCCCATCCGCACGCAGTTTTCGCACCTTTCGCCGCGAGCGCAGGCCAACGAGACCGATCTCCCTGGTGTCTCTCTCTCTCTCGTTTTCTCTCGTACGAACGTCGACCCGCACGACGTTCGAGAATTTATCCCGCGACTGTCGGCGATGCTACGTCGAGACTACTTCGGGAGGTCGAAATTCCCCGCGACTTCCGCGTTTCTCGAACCCGCACGGACGTTTTCTCGGACGCGTTCTCGAGGCGCCGCGGTCAACGCGCTGCCAATCGACTCTCGCACAGTGCTTTCCCTGTGTACGCGCAGAAAAAAAGGTACACTATCGAGTCTTGCACCATCGATGACTCAGGCGCTCGCTCAGGAACTATTCGAAGCATTCATTCGGTCATTTCATCACGAACTACGCTCAATCAGGCCCGTCGCTATCGCGGCGTTGTCTCCGCAACACTGACTATCGCGACAATGACTTTTCGATAAAATACCGCGGTATATCGATCACAAGCCGAATTAAAAATCCATCAGCAAGATATCGATCGAGGAGCGGCCTGATAACGCGTCCCTGACTCGGTCGGCGGTTTGACAATTCGCGGGCCGAAGAGAGTGACGAAGGGAGAGAGAGAAACACGTGCGCTTCAAGAACGATCGGAGCACGTCTCACGATCGTACGCGGCCGAGGAATCGCTGCCACTGGCCCAAGGAACGACGGTGCGGCCGCCTCGACGCGGCGAAGGCATATGGGACCCCCAGGCCCGTGATTGTGAGGCTCTACCGAGGCTTCCGCTAAGGGAGAACGGGAAGCTGCGTGGTAGAAAGGGTAAACCGAGCAGAAGAGCACGCCCGTCGAAGGGAAAATTGATCGCGCGATTTGCCGGCTTCCTCCGTGAGACCTTCACCGTAGAAATTTGCATATTTTCCGTTCCAGAACGTCTGACGTCACACAGCGTATGCGAAGACTTGAATCATAATTGCGATAAAAAATGTGACGAAAAAAAACAGACGGGCGAAAATGGAATTTTCGATGAGGAAGCTCGAGAGAGCTCCGATCTGGAAGCGCGCGGCGATCGTCAACTTCTCGTCGTTCTCTTCGGAGGTATCGGACACGGCCCTGGCCGACAACTCGTTCTACGACGATAAGTATCGAGAGTAGACGACAGGGTACGGCGTCAAGGCGTAGCCACGCGAGGCCGCGTTATGCGGGCGTAAGCTAGTTGGGGCGACGAGCACTCGTTTACTCCCCGGAGAGGGCCGACAGGGAATGCAGGCTGTTGAGTCACTGACACTCTCTCTCTCGCCGGAATGACCAATGAACTAAAAGAGCTAGGGGCCCCTCCTGCGCCCGCAGAACGCGCGCCGCCAGACACACCATCCTCCTGTCGGGGGTCGCACGAGTGGCTCGTCAAAATGCTATTAACGGCCGTTTGCCCCTCGCCGCATTCAAAGGCCCTTCGCCTTCGCGCGGAAACACGCGCTGTTGTGGCGCGAGTTACGAGGTGGCTGACCCTCCCAGCCGCCGATTCTCCCCGCGTTCTGGGATAACGCCAAAAAGAGCCTTCACAGTAAACCAGTGACCCGGATACGCCCGCTGACGTAACTCGACCAACTTACCCGGGGGTGAGGAAACTGAAAGGAGGGTAGCAGTTTTCGATGGAAGATCGTAATCGGGNGGGGGGCAATTAAAAGCGAAACGCGGAGGACAGCGCGACCGATCATCGCGCTCATCTGGTCGGCACTTTCGATCATCCACTGGGAAAAGTGAGTTTGCTTGGATCTACACGGTGAGAAATTTGGTGTTAAAAACGCTCCACTGAGATTTTCTTTTACTTTGACATTATATTTTTTCACACATTCCCCATGTTGAAGGAACACAAAATTTCCGTTTTTTCACACAAAACGTGTACCCGACAACGGACAACCAAGCACGGTTTTTGGTTGAGGGAAACAAAATTTCTAGCTCTCGTGAACCAAATTTGAAAGTTGTAATAAAAAATGCAGTTCCCTTCGATCAAAACGCATTTGGTTCTCCGCCGTCAGGTAGATCCGAACGAACTCATTTTTCATCGTCGACGAATCTTTACGCAATTACATCTGCATACCGACTTTGATCAATCTCCTCCAATTGTGATTTGGCGAACTTCTAGCCTTCCGTCGCGTCTAAATGATAGTACGAAGAATTCGACGTTCGAATTTTCCTCACGGTGAACGCATCGCGAATGCGACGCGCACGGCAGAGCGTGCTGGCGTAAGCTCGCCGGATCGTAAACGCGGATATCGTAATCGCCGTCACGGCAGTATATTCCCTGACCTTGTCGTTATCACATTCGTAGCGATAGAAACAAAGGTGTTATCAGGTGTCCGGAATTGCGCCGTCCATTATTCATTAGACGCGAGCCGCCGGCTTCGGCATTTATTCGCGCGGGGATCGCCGGCGAATTTATGGCCGGGCGTCAAACTTGCGCGCGATCGCAAACGCACTGTTATTAAATCCTTCGTAACAGTATCGAGCAGCGACATCCCGGCGCTCCCCTCGGGAATACCACCTTCCGTTTAATACGCGGCATCGATACCTTCATTTGGAACATCACGGATCGCTAATCCATCTCGTTACGGAGACGTTCGATTATTATTATGACCCGACGTTGCGTGATATTTGCGAGTGTACTCGCGAGTGAATTCGATATTTCCAAACGAAGGGAGGCATCGAGTACTCTTAATGATTCGTTGTTCGATTTACAGAAACTGATTGATATCAGAGAGAAAAGCGCGCGAGGAACAACACTCAGTATCGGGCAGAAGATATCGATAGACAGATGGAATCGTCCCCAGGGCCAATGCCGCAACCATTGGCGTAGAGATGGGTCGGGACGCCGACGCCTACTCTTATGCAGCCCGGCGTGCAGGGCTGCAAGCGTGCTGCGCGAGTCTGCAGGCGGCGCGATCGATTACTTTTACCGGCGGAAAGGAGTAAAGCGCGCGGCTCGTGCTCCAAGATCTCTCTCTCTCTCTCTCTCTCCCCCTCCTATTTCTCTTTTTCCCTCCATTCTCTTCTCTCTCTTTCTTCCCTATTGCGAGACATACTAATGGTAACGTAGTGTTCCGGTATTCGTAGCGCAAAATGCTTCGACCGAGCTACAAGTTTCTATTACCGTCGCATTTCGTGTCGCGCCCGTTACTTATTGTCGCCGTTAACGTTTTGTTACGTTTGACGCGGCTTCCGCGTTTACCGCACGCCCGCAACTCCGAGCAATAAATTAAATTCCAGCCATTGCAGCCCGCTGCGCCCGCCAAACGCTCGCCGAGCGAACTGTAAACGCTACTAATATTTCGAAGTCGACTCGTTTCACGCAAACAGTAGGAGGGGAGTCACCGGTGCGCAAGATTAAACGCGATCCGCTTTTAATCGAGACGTAATGATCACCATTTTGTCGTCGTCGCTGTCGGATACCGACGTGTCGGCTGTAAAACACGCCGCATAGCTGGAACCTACGCCGAAATCATTTTCACGGATCGGAAATTCGGCCCCCTCGCGCGCTCTCAAAGCGATCGATCGGCGCGCGCGTTTGAAATTCCTCCAAGATGCAAACTCGTATTAATCGAACTCGCCGAAGCTCGACGCGCGCGTACAATTCGCCTGTGGCGAATATCTATTTTTAAACGGCGCCGCGCGGTATCCGAAACAGACCGCCAATTTGCATTTAGCGATTTCCGTTCGCCGTGTGCGACACGGTGAGAATCGCGGAAGTCCAATAACGTAACGGCCAAGAATGCAAACGTACCCTTTAAAGTACAATCATTGTACCATCACTGAGAAGCAGTCGATAGAGTCTACACGAAAAGTCCTAGTTATAAGTATGTAAGAACTGTAATAAAAATAAAATTCCATTTAATTTTTACTTTATTATTAAAAATATTTTAAGGTTAAATTTAAATATTTAATTATTTTTTATTTTAATTTTTCAATATTCTTCAATATCCCTATATTCTTAGTGATCTTGAAAACTGTCCCCCTGCTAACCCAATATCGACACCCTCACACATTCAACCTGAATGATACTTTCATTTTGCTCATGCGATCCTTCGTGCAATCCCTAACAAACTTGGAGGTATTATTGCTTTAATAATATCAATTTCTATCTTTTATATAATACCTTTTATTACATTTTTAAAAATAAATTCAATTAAATTTTATTTCCCAAACTAATATTTATTTTGATTATTTATTAATTCTTTTATTATTTTAACATGACTAGGTGCTCAACCTATTGAATATCCATTTATTCTTATAAAATAATATTTTTCATTCATTTCTTTCCTATACTTTTTTAAAAATATATTAATATTTAAATTCTGAAAATTATTTTTTCTATTTAAGTTTATGAACTTGTTTAAGTTTATGTTTTGAATAAAGAAAATTCTATACTTTCTATAAACTTAATTAAAAAAATTATAAATATCCATTGGATAATAATAAATAATTAAAACTATTACTTCTTTGTAAGTGAGTAAGATTTCGCTGAAAAAGCCTGTCAAAATAGCAGCGATTGTTTCCATCAGAGAGATCTGAGTAAAGAAATGGTGAAAAAAGATATTACTACTTTTTTTATCATCTTAATCATTCTTAAGATGTTGTCGACGATTTTATCTGAAACATTCTTACCTATGTTTAACTGGTTTAACTGGCCAAAACTGAAGTGAAGTATAAAACAAAAGAGCGATGTGGAAGTATTTTCACTAAAAATTAACTCTCTCACTAATTATCAGTACAATACTGGTTTACTAACTCAATGAGTGGCAATTTCACTTATTCGACTTAAGAGAGTAATGTAAGAGTCGACGAAACTATTATTACTACCACTACTATTACTACCACTATCGCTTCTCTTCTTCTTCTGTGACGGGCAAACATGCACGCGGCGGGAGATAAGTGTGAATTAATGGCCGCTTGCCCCGGGGTCAAAAGGCGAGTACACCGAATTGATACCGCCGGGAGAACACGCAGCTGCCCATTTCTAATGCCCGATAGATCGCCTCTTATGCGTACGCCGGAAAAATTGCATTAACCCTTCACCTCTCTCGCTCCGCCTATAACGCGTATTCCGTTCACACGCCGGCTGACGTCGGGCCGGATCACTCGACCGGAGAGTCAGTATATCGACGATAGGTATTTTTAACTCGATAAGAAATCGAGTTCCCGCGCGCTTTCATGTGCAAATATACATGTCGTAGACGATAGCTTTGCATTGAGCCGCCGTTAGTTTCAATACGCCCGGAAACTCTCGCGCTCAAGTCGGGGGAGCGCAAATCCTGAGGACGATAAGCTTCGCTAATGAAAACAAAGTCACAATGCCCGGGCTTTCGAGGAGAATTTAAGAGGGGCGGGGATTTTTCCGAAAGCCGCGAAGGACTGCGCGGTTAGAAGGTAAAAAATAAGATCGTAAAGAGCGTTGAAATTATCGGGTGATAGCGTCTGTTCGTTCCGTGGCTCTTTCGCGGTGTTGCAGGAAAAAAAGAACGGAAAGAGAAATAAAAAGCGTTATACCTCCAGGTAGTTTAAATCTAAGGGGGAGCCCGAATCGCGCTTTGTAATCCGCGCTCGTCTGCGATGCAACCGCGCCGGCCGTGCGGGAGGAATAATAAAGTTCGCCGGGTAATTGATTTACTCTCATAATAAAGTCCGTTACTTGGAGCCTCGTAGAACGTACGGACGGACGGCTTAAGCCGAGTGTTGCAACAACGGAACAATGACGTATCGTCGGTGCAACGACTGAACACGCCATCGTGTCGCGTCTATTTTCGTTGAATTAACCACCGTCATCGCTCGACATAGCGGTAGGTACGTTATTCAGCGCGCATAGATCGAAAATGTCGCGATTATTTATACATTCGACGCTTCAAGGCGAGCCGCGGCGCAAACAAGTTTCGAGATGCGCGCGAGATTATAAAACACATATGAGAGAAAAAGTATTCGCCTTAATTACATAAGCGTCTCGTACTTTACGCCTCATCTCGGTATTGATGACGCAGTCGATTTCACCGCATATATGGATGTGTTAGAAATTCGGGAAATTTCAAGCACTCCTCGATGCGCCGAATGAAACCTGAATCACGATTGAAGAGAGCGTAAAACAAGCGACTGTAATTCCGCAACGCTACTCTCGAAATTTCTTTGTTATCCAGAGTGCGATCGCGCTCAAAACAAATGAAGAGTATATTAATTCGAGGTCGTGTGTACATTAGATTCACTTGTCAATTTCGAGTGACAATATTCGCTCGACGATTCAGGGTAGCAAATTCACCTTGAGTGGAAACTCACTCGAATTCGAGTGACTCAGTGGTCGCTCTACTTTTCGGGTTTCACCAGAAGAAATTTAGAGAGTAAAGTAACAAATTATCTCGACGTCTCAGCTTAGAATTCGCATCGCGAGTATGGGAGTATTTTGTATATTTGCATAGCCTTTAATGAAATACACATTCGGCCACGCTTTCTCTGAGCGAGATCGAAGACAGCCCGGTGGAATTTCGTGGGCGAAGCCGACGCCACGTGGAGCGGGACGGAAAGGAACGAAATACACACTCCTGAGCGGTCATTAAAAGCATCGGCACGCAACGCAGCCCGCGAGAGGAAGATTCCGGAACGGCGCCAGTGTACGCCCGTAGGGCCGAGATCAGCCTTAAAGTGGAACTTTAGTCCTCGTGAAATGTGTCGGACGGCCTTATTAACATTTATAGCGCAGATTTAACGGCGCGTTTTCGCCGTAAATCTCGCGTTCCCACGAAAAGCGCCTCTTCTTCCCCCTCTTCCGGAACGACCGTCATATTTCGTCATTTAATCCTGCGACGCCACGCGATAAATTTGCGCGCCGTCACTTTCGCGTCTGACAATTATATATATTTAATCGCGCATGTATATGATTGCATCGAATTTAAACGCGTCAACTGAAAGCGCGAAGTATGCAACGATGAGCGTAATGCGTTCGCACGAAAATCGCGCGACGTATTCGTGGAGGACGATAACATCACACGACGTGGTACATTCGACGTTGACACCCGACCCAGTTACAAACAGGGTCACACCACCGTTAATCGAGACCGCGGCAGGACGGAAGAGCCAGGACGCAACCTTTAATCCATTTGCGCTCATGAGCATAAACTGTCTATTACCACCGGGTCGCTCCGCATGCGAAGCGCCAAAATGGCACACTCACGCGTGCAAAGAACAGAAAGTAGACGAACGAGCGAGTAATCACATTATGACTAACCACACACGTCGCCGCGAATGTAATTCGCAAAATTTCATCGGCTTCATTTCCATCTTTTGCTCCTCGTGCTTTCCAATCATTTTAACGATCGCGCAGCTTTGGCGCGAAAGAAAGCTGCGGGAGAAGTGTAACCTGAATGACGAACCATTTTGCGACTTCCGCGGCGGCGACCTGGCAGAAATGCCGTCGATCTAATGGTGCGTCGCGTTTACCTTTCGCGTCGGCGCCCATAACCGTCCGCTAATTGTCCGCATTACGGGTTCACGCACGATTACGTCACGAAATGCGTGCCAGTTTCTATCAACGTGCGGCCTTGAAAAGCCGATGTCAGCGCCGCGGATGTCCTTTCCGTCGCTTTTTATTTCACCTCCCCCTCCTCATCTCCTGATCGCGTTTGTGCGATTCGCCGCTCGTAACGCGACTACGACTCATTAACGTGTCATCCTTTTCCAGGAACTTCCTTTTTATCGTCTTCTTAATTGGTGACAGCGCACACCCTGTGCACAACTGCGGCAAACAAGAAAGCAACGAAACCTTAATACCCGACACGCGCCTGAGAGAGGATCATTTTCTGCATAGACGGCACTGATAAGATACGTGAAAGAACTACGTTGTTTCCATCTCCTTCTCTCTCCCTCCCTCTTTCGCTCTCTCTTCGTCGAGCAACACTAACCCGTCGGACGAAGGTGAAGAAGTTAAGCGCCTATATCAGCACACGTAATCTTCGCGCTGGGTCCGCGCGGTTCATAATAAATTCAAGATCGTGTTGTTTACAGTACGCGTAATCACTTTTATCCGCGCGGAGCAAATTTAGATAGGTGGTCCTACGCGTGTTTGTTCGCTCGCTCGAGATGAAACGCGGCGATTTCAAGACAGAGATCGGAGAGAAGAATTAATTCAATCGCGAGTGGACGAAGGCTGCATTCGCGGACGTGACTCAAGGCCCTCGCGGCGATGCGTGAGAAAATCTGAAAACCGATAACGAGAGACCGTGTGTCGTTCGGAAAATCGCGCGGTCGAAAACGAGTCGGCAATTTTAGCGCGATCTTTGACCGGCGCGTCAGCTCGGAAGAATGTTCCCGCACGAGCCGTTACATTCATGTCACGCGCGTAAATACGCGATTCAAGCAAAGTTCGGTCTTTTCGCTGCGTATGAATCATTCGCCGCGTCACAACATCACCTACGCTTACATAACGAAAGGTCGCGCGTTGCAAGCGGTAAGAGAGTCACCGCACGTGGAAACAGACTCTTCGAGACGAGGATTCTCTATCGCGGCTCCATAAACGTCGCGCGTGTCGTCATGATCCGACTTCAGGATCGATCGCGCGAATAACGTTCCCTCCGAAATTGACATTGCGTGACGCGTCGGACGACATCACGCGGACGGACGGATGACCCGAGCCGAGAATGTCGAGATCCTACGGATATTCGCGGAAACCGGCGAACGCCGCTATCCACCCACCTCTAATTCGCATTACCCACTCCGAGCACGTGGCTCGATCCGTAGAGTCGGAATAAAATGAGATTCGTCGGCATTTACGCGAGGCACGTGGCGGTAAAGGTAGGGAGTCACGCCAAGGCCCGTCGACCTTCGCCGCAAACGTTAACTATCGAATGTCTGAAATTGTAGCCGTCAACTGGCCTGCCGACCGCGAGCGAAGTTTCCGAGCTCGCGATTATGCCGCATCGGCTCGGTGCGGCGAATAAATTACTCGTCGCCATCTCTCATCTTAATTCGCATCTCGGGCAAAACAGGAAACCGCCTCTTCCATATGGACTATTTACTCTCCCTTCCCCCAGCCGCGCATCGGAAATTGCCGATCCCTGTATAAACGTAGACTTCATCTCGAGAAAGCACATTTTCGCGACTACAGCTGTCACACGGGCGACGATCGACTCGATATTTATTACCGAGAGGATAATGTTCGACGAACAGACACGAGCTGTCGGATTTACACGTTATCCTCTCCCCTTCTATTTCCACAAACCAACTCATTTCGAATTTATTCATAATCTAAAAATATCTGCAATTTTTGATTATTATCAAAAGTCCTTAGTTGTTTAATCTTCCTCTCTGTCGCACATCAAGTTAGTACAGTGGGCAAAAGGTTGCATAGTAATTGTTTACTAACAATCGTGGAATTAGAAAAAAAGAAAGTTGATCTATCCGACAAAATCTGAGGGAATTTACGGGGACGGATGTTACGGTTGTTGGTGCGTATAAAAGGGAAAAAGTAAACAGAGACATTTCGTGAAACGGATATATATCTACGTATGTGTGAGCATTGAAACACAGCGGAGAAAAAAAAACGTATTCCCTCGAAACGGATGGGTCGTCCGCGAAATAAAGTCGATACGAAAGCAGATGCGGACTCGCAGTGGTTGCGGAGAAAATTACGGCGGCGCGTTCAGTGATGAAAGTACGGCACCCGATGCGGCCGGATCGATGCAACTTTTTCTACTTGCGCGATTATCTCTCTCTCGTTTCACCACTTACGATAAACGACAGCTCGAGACGCGGTTAAACGGGACAATCGCGAGGAAAAGAGCTATATACGACTATATATATATATATATATATACGGCGGGCGGTGTTTCTTTTCCTTTAATCGCGCGCACACACCGCGCTTTCACGCGTCGATAAAATTGTCGAAGCGGTCCGCACATAAATTGCACTAATTGAACGCCGGCCATTAATGCGGCGTTAACATTAATAATACCGCTGTGCGTCTCTCCGCGGCGGCATCGCGAATTAAACCGCGTAAATAATGCGATATTTATGAATAAGGGATTATCGGGCGATGTATCCTCATTGGATATTCAAATGCAGAATGCATCGTGTAATTGTGTAATCGTACTTGCATTATCGCCCTTCGCGGCTAAAGTTACGGCGACTGCTGTTCCGACGCGTCAATGCGAATAATCAATTATCACTGTTGATAACAATTAGCGAGCACGCTCCGCCGTGTTAACCGTATATTCAAATCGTGCGCGCTAATTCGAAAACAAAAATGTCCCCTCTATGCGATAACGAACTTAGTCACGTGACGCGCTCGGCCGGCCATCGGTGTCTCGCAATCGAAAGAAAATCTCGTTGCTGCTCGACTCACCCTGGAGATGCGTAGGGGTTGATGAGAGTCGCATCCGCCGTGCATCCGGAAGCCCCATGGGGAGCCGCCGAAGAGGGTGACTTCTCTGGCGCTCATCCCGCGTCGGCACACCGCTCGTCGTGCTCCGACACACGCGCATCCGTTTTTCCCGCGTCGTGTCCGCGACTCTACCGCGAGTTCCGCATCGTCGAAGCGATCGCGGCAAGCAGCGACGCGGAATACCCCGCCGACGGCGGTCAGGGGTTGTCGACCACCGCTGCACGACCCCGCGGCGATTACGCCCACTGACGCAAAACGCGAAGGCGTCGGCGCGCGCGACTTACGTCCTCGTTCGTAGCTCGCGGTACACTGACGGCGTGTCATCCCTCCCCGGCTACTACTACGACCCCACGCGCGACGTAATCAGCGTACTTCACGGCGCTCGCAGGGGCGCATGCTCCCTCTCTCTCTCTCCCTCGGGTTCCTTTACTATGAAATATTTCTTCACCCTGAGCGAATGAAAGATGTGTTCTTCTTAGCTCTAATCTGTGTGTGTGTACATACTTAAAATTTGATGGCAGAAAGAGGAAAAGAGAGAGAGAGAGAAACTAAAAAGAGAGCGGACTGGAATCTATCGAGTACCGTTCCGAATTTCGTTTAATTTTTGCGGTATACTTTTTTTATCGGAAAAAAGCCGCTGGCTAAAAAACCGTATCGCGAAATTGCCTTTTCGACATTCCTGTTTCGAGTTTTTGCGAGGGGCCTCGACAGTGGCTATCCCTCGAGCCATATTCCATCCGCCGAGCACTCACCTGTATGCGGTTACCCCGATGCACGCTTTATCGTTGTCCCCCCACACCGCGTACTCTCGGGACATTTTGCACGCGCGATCAACGCTGACGACCTCTCGTTTTTCACACGGGCCGCGTAGAACGAAGGAGAAATTTGTCGCGCGCTATTGTGTGTACTCTGACAATTCCGGAAGCTCGCACGTCTCCGCAGTGATACCATTCGTTCCCCAGTGATTTACCCTAAAAATAAAATATGTCGGTCAAATATGGATACGCAAATTACTATAACGACATACTAGTGATTAAACTAGTGATTATTTCTTCATTGTTTGAAAATTCAAAATTTCCAATTTGAAAATTGGAATATCACGACAGAGAGAGAGTATACGTTAAAATTAATATTTTGTATAACTCTATCAGTGTGATAAATTATAGATTATCACCGGAAATGCTAGAATAATGTATATAAAACACATCCAAAGAAATTGCTAGATTTCCGTCTAGAGGGAATTATAATGAACGTAGAAGACGGCATGCGACGCCACATCAAGAGCAAAAAAAGGTATAGCTCGCGCAGAAAGAAAGTGGACTTTGCAGTCCACGTGATCACAGCGAATGGACGGTTCAGGTTATGTTCTCCTCCGCGTGTTTTTACTTCACGATTGAAACACAATGTCGGCTGTCGTGGGCAAAATTTCCGGCCACAGTGATGGTAATTGCAGCAATTTCAAATCTGAGCTGAGAGGTGATCTATCATTTGTCGCAACGGATATCCGGTACGATTATATTTGTTAGAAATATGGTTATATTGTTGTTGCAAGGTGATCGCCAGATTCATTATCGCCGGGGAGGCTTCAAACGCCGTTTTGAGCAATCCCCGCGGGAAAATGTGAAGAAGAACAAGTTGGACGTCGGCAACAGGCTGAAAGAATCAGATTTAGGCATTACGGAATACATCGGCGACAGCGTTGGCTTCTCCGCAATAATCAAGGAAAGATATACCGATTTCCATGTCAACGAGGTTGATCTCAATGGACAAGTGGCCAAGCTGACCCATCAAGACATTCCACGGGAACCAGAAGATGACGAGGACATTGAAGATCTTAAAAAGTCGATACCATCAGCAATATGGGACCAAGTGCAAACTTTAAAGGACGACTCCTCTTCTTCAGACGTAGAGATTGATGTGACGAGCCTGAATAAGTCTGCACGCAAGGCTATTCATACGGTCGTGAAGAAACTATTGAACGTTATCAGTCAGACGGTAAATAAAGACGACAAGAAATTTATCACCATTGTGATGAATAGCAAAAACAATAAGACCGGTATGTTGCAAACTCTTCTCCGCATATGGTTCTTTACATGCGTATAATTCTTAATATCTGTCGTTGCATCGCAGTTAAGAAAATGCACAGAGACAACAGGATAGATTGGAAGAGACGCGGTGGCGATTACTGCCACTTCCTGCTGCTGAAAGTGAACATGGATACGATGGATGTGTTAAATCAGTTGGCCGCAAGGCTGCGAACACGCCCGGACAATTTCAGCTACGCCGGTACGAAAGATCGTCGCGCGTGGACGACTCAGTGGGTGAGTTTGAGGAAGGTACATCCCAGCGACATATTGAGAACGGGTAAAACTATACGCGGCGTATATGTAGGAAACTTTAAGTACGCCAAATACAGCCTAAAATTAGGCATGTTACATGGCAATCAATTTAGAATAGCACTGAGAGACGTACGCGGGTCGGACGAAGAGATCGAGCGAGCGATGACATCGTTGCGCGATAACGGCTTTATTAATTACTACGGTTTGCAAAGATTCGGTACGGTGGCTGCTATACCTACGCATGAGATTGGAAAGTGTCTGCTTCAAGGTGACTATTAGTTCTTTGATATCGTTACTCTCTCCCTCACTACATGTCAATTTCATTCCAGTGAATCATCACACCGTCAATTAATATTCTTTGCAATCACAGGCAAATGGCACGAAGCGATAGAACTGATATTGAAACCACGGGAGGGAGAGCGAGACGAAGAATTGGCGGAGGCTAGGCAGATTTACGCGGAAACTAAAAACGCTTGTGCCGCTTACGCCAAGATCAAGAGAGTCGATAAGATCGAGGCCAGACTTTTGAAAGGGCTGTGGATATCGGGCAACAAGGATCCTATAGGCGCGCTTGACTCCATTCCTAGAAACATTCGATTGATGTACATGCACGCCTACCAGAGCTTCGTTTGGAATCGCATCGTATCGAGAAGAATCAAACGGTTCGGTGCGGACGTGATCGTGGGCGATTTGGTTTATGAGAAACAATGTTGCAAGGAGACGACGGATTACTCTCTGGATGGTACTAACGACCTTAAAGACGAGAGCGATGTTGCCTCTACCGAAGAAAAGAATGCGGACAAAGGAACCGAGGAAAAGTTGGAATTGGCTAAAACGAGCGACGGTTTAACGGAGGAGCACGAAGACGCGCACGATCTTCCCGCGGTGAAAGTTCTCACGGAAAAGGATTTGCCAAACTACACTCTGGCTGATGTTATTATGCCTCAGCCTGGGTGGAAAGTTACATACCCGCTGTACGCTAAGCCTTGGTTCGACGAATTCTTAGTCAAGGACGGATTAACGACCGATCTCAAGCAGAAAAATAAGTAAGTTGGATCTTATATTGCGTGATTTAATTTAAAATTGTAACAATGTATCGTTACTGCCATCTGTTATCTTTCTTCAGGAAGTACAGTTTAGGTGGTTCCTACAGAACAATATTAGGAATGCCAACGAATTTCTCGTGGAAGATTATGCGTTACAACGAGAAGCACGACGATCTAATCTCGTCGGATATCGACGAGATGAGGAAGCGTACACCTCCACAAGATAAACCAGGTAAGTCGTATATTTCTCTTTAACGCGCTGGAAAACGTTCACTTTAATTAATTGACTCTATATCTATTGTTTTCAGATGGACAGCACAAGGCATTAATCATAGAGATGTGTTTGAAGTCCAGCAATTACGCCACAATGGCACTGCGTGAAATTTTAAAGAAAGACACCTCAGCAGAAACGCAAGCTGCGCTGTCCGCTTCTCATTGTATGGAAACTACGCAGCTGCATGCAGAAAAGATAACAGATGAATCTGACAGTGCAGATTTGACAGAATCTGACAAGGCAGGAGAGAATCATGACATAAAATTTCATGAAGACTTTACTGACGCAAAAAAGGACGAAACGATCGGACTAAATGAAGCAGAAGATTCTGTCTAGCTGTGACATAAACGTTAAAGATTACTTTTCTAAACGCAATAAATCAGAATTATATAAAGTTTGCATATATTTCTTTTTATAAATGTAAGGATATTCTAGTAATCGATAAATGTGGTAGATATTAATGAACTTATGAAATAATCCACACATTCAATTTATTAGAAAATAGTAGCCAGTGTGTATTCACAGACAAGCAGCCATCAAACCCGCCACATTTTCGAAATCAATTTTTTCAGTAATATTCTTGGTCTTGATATTTTCATCTTGATTCGCAATGAAGATGATTGTTTTGCTCTCCTCCTTCCAGCCGTATTTCTTTACCCAATGTTTCAATGTTGCATCTGTGCGACACAAGAGAGTTTGATAAATCTTACTATCGTATAACAGAAAACTGTGGAAAAGGATGTATCATACCATCTACACCACCAAGTAGTTGTGCAAGGAGTCCTTTGTCTATTGTTTGAAACGTGATTCCAACTACGTGACACACAAACTTCCTTATCGAGTCTTGGAAACCTACAATTCTATCACACAGTTCTGACATGGACAACATCCTGTCCCAAAAATGTTGAAACTCGCATCGTTCCAAAATATCTCCCAGATACATGATTTGACTAATAGGGCTTTCCGACATCTGCAAAAAATTGCATAATAA
Source organism: Dinoponera quadriceps (assembly GCF_001313825.1). Taxonomy (NCBI): domain Eukaryota; kingdom Metazoa; phylum Arthropoda; class Insecta; order Hymenoptera; family Formicidae; genus Dinoponera; species Dinoponera quadriceps. The sequence continues at coordinate 181,701 of NW_014557953.1, read as the reverse complement.
ATATAGATTCAGTGAAAAAAAAACAATTGTTTCATATTTTGATGAAACTTACAAGTTTCTCACTAAGCAGGCATTTGCACAGTACAAAGTCAGTATGTGGAAGATTGGTTAAAGCTTTCAATAATATCTGGCATGTTATGTCCATGTTAAACCGATGCGGGTTCAATTGGTAGAGCTTTAAGACAGCTAAATTTGCCTCTAAGTCATATACATTCTCCCTCGATTGGATCTCCACGTACTTCTCCAGAGTTGTGAGGTTATCCGGATTGTACCTAGAATTAATTACATGATTAACACGTGAAAAAAAATTAATTATGGACAAAAGTTACATTCGAACATTGAGAGAAACATGAACCATTTTGCCATCGTTTTGAAGCTTTGTCTACGTGATTAATGAACGTTTGCATGGTGAAGACAATACCTTTCGATGCCTTTGAGCATACCAGCCACGGTTTGACGCATTGCTTCAGCCATTTTTGCTAACAAAAATTTTTTATGTTTAATTGTTGCTGTAGCCCAAAAGTGATAAACCTGATTTCAAACACGAGGAAACGTCAAAAGGCAATAAATAGGGTTAGGAAACGCAGAGAAAGCTATCGTGTGGTAGCAGGATAGAAAACCTTAGAACGCTGTTTTTTGAAGTTAAAGTTTGTCGGACTTGCCGTTGAAGGCTGATGCATCTTACGAGCATTGTCGAATGTGCCGATTGGCTGTTAGATAGGGAGTTTTAAGGGTCCCTAAATTTTTCCCTAGACACTCTAGAAATTCTCTATCTGACCGACATATCCGACAAACTCATACGACACGTAATACCTGTCAAATCTTAAAACTGCAAATCTTTCGGAATTCTTGATTCCTCAGTAGCACAATTAAATAATGAACTTGATAAACTTTTATCTCGCTTTTCTAAAGAAATGGAAGCCTTCTTTATACCAGATAATTATATACTCACTGGCAAAAATATTAATTAAATTTGCGCGCGAGAACATCGAGAACATAATCGATCTTTTCGAGAATCGATTCAACGTCGGCCATATTTATTTTGTTACGATGACAACAAACTGTAGAATATCGAGCAAATTCGAATAACAGAGAAGAAACAAATCTATTTGCAGCGATAATAGGGTAGAAACAAAGTAATAAAACAACATTTTGGGATCATGGCTAAGCATCATCCAGATTTAATTTTTTGCCGCAAGCAGCCGGGAGTCGGTAGGTTGACGCTGTCTAACCTTCAATTGCCGGTCTAATTAACGCGATTGTCTTGTTCTAGCTATTGGTCGGCTGTGCGAAAAATGCGACGGCAAATGTGTCATTTGCGATTCCTACGTGAGACCCTGCACATTAGTTAGGATATGCGACGAGTGCAATTATGGTTCTTATCAGGGACGTTGTGTGATATGTGGTGGTCCTGGTGTATCGGATGCATATTACTGCAAAGAATGTACAATACAAGAGAAAGATGTAAGTTGGTCATTAACTTCTTTTTTCACACAACTGTGAAAATTCTCTCTGTAAATTAAATATTTTTAATCTACATATATATATATTTTTTTAGAGAGATGGCTGTCCTAAAATTGTTAATCTAGGAAGCTCTAAAACAGACCTCTTCTATGAGAGGAAGAAATATGGATTCAAAAGAAGATAATTGTACCACGTTAAGATACTACTTTTTTGTAGAATCCTTGCTACTAAACACGTTGAGCATCAGGTAATTTATTACTTTTATAATACAATCATAGCTCAATGACAATTTTGTTATCATATAAATAACCATGCTACAATACTGCTAAATATTACTCCAACAAATGTAGAAACAAATTCTTGATTTGCATAGTTTATTATATTAAATTTTAGCAGACAGGATGTTTTACTTTTGTACATCACTATTGTAATAAGCATAGTTTGCTAAGGCAAGTTGTCAAATGCTATAAAATAAACAGAAGATTAATTGTAAACAGTATGGTAATAACATAAAAAGAAAGATTTAATATTGTCATTCTTGTTAAAAATTGGATGTAACAACAAATGTATAAGTGGTATAAAAATCCATCCAATATAAAATCGTTATAATGCAATCATATAAAAAATATGTATACATGAATACCTCTCATGAAAGAAGTTTATCAAGCTTATGTTAAAATTAACGGTGGTTCCTCTGACGGAGGTAACTCGTTGGTTTCCTGCGTTTCCACGAATTCTCGCTTTATAATATTTCCTTTCGCGTCTACTTCGTCAATAGATATTAAAATATTCGATATAACAGGCATAGCTTCACCGATGTCAGACGCCACCATTTCTTCTTGTAAATGCTGTTCGGCTTCCATCTCGTCCGTGCTGTCTTCCATAATCTAGACAGAATGAAATTGTACGAAGACCGATGAAGAGATGTTGAACCAACTTAATTCACTATAATATCCACCTTCACTTCCATCAGTGGCGCAGTGTGGCTTAGTTCTATCTTATACTTCTTATCCGGTACTTCTTTCGCCTCCTCGACAGGTGACACGTTCTCCTCATCAACGGCCTCGTACCTGACCATCTGTATTCTGTAATATCCATCTTCATCCTGCTTGTAATGGAAACGCTTATGTCCAGTGGGCAGTTGCAACTGGTGAGCTTCCGTCAGATGCTTCGTCAGTCTAGCACTCGTCCGATATTTAATCGGGCATTCGTGACAACAGTACCATCGTATCACCATGCTATGCGCTCGTTCGAAGTGTCTGGACAAATTCGGACAATCGTGACAAGTGTTCGGGCAACTTTTTCCGTTATTTCGATAAAAAGCTTCTCACGAATACCTGTCCAAAGTGTAGGGTCCTTTGCACGTGTAATGGCATCCTTCTTCCTGGCAGAAGAAATTCGGACCATCGGTATGGACAGTCATGTGAGTATCGATATCTTGTTGCGATTTCGCGGCGTGAGAGCACAATTGGCACTGAAACGTTCTGGTTGACACGTGCCGGTACCTGACGTGCTTCGCCAAGCTGGCTGGCGACTCACAGCTCATGTCGCAAAGGCTACACTTGTAGTTGAACACGTGGAATCTCATATGATCACGCAGAATTTTCTCAGTTGGGTAAAACTTCTTACAGTGTGAACATCGGAATCCCTGTACTGTAAATTACGAATGTTACGCGTTGCTAATAAAATTAGTTCAACGACGATGTGAGAGAAAGAGAGAGAGAAGATGCTTCACTGATTCATTTCTACCTTCTAAGGGAATTTGCCGCTGGCAGTGCGCGTGGAATTTCGTCTTGGAGGCGAACGTAACACCGCAATCCGGACAGGCGACAATCTTTTCTTTCGTGTGACATCTCACGTGATCCCGCAGCTTGTACAAGCTGGGATACTTGCCGCTGCAACCGGTCCACTTGCACTCGATTCCGTTCTGAACCCGATTGCCCCGTGGGCAATCCTCCGTGTGTATGGTAACATGATACAGGAACATCTGGTAATTCGTGAACACCTTCAAGCATTCCTCCCATCTGCACAAGTGCGAGGGTGGAGTTTCTATAACGTTCTTCCAATCTGAATCTTTACGGCACTTCTGTAAGAAATAGTACAACTGTCTCTGTCTGGTCTCATCGATGCGACTTCGATTAATACTGATTACTTACGGGTAGCTTGATCCTCCCACGAACATTGGAACCGATAGATTTCAATTTCGTATGATAGGCGTGATAATTGACGTGCCGTATCACCTCTTCGTACATCTTGGCCTCAAACGGACAGTCTTTCCACTGGCACACGTAAACTTCATCGTCATCCTTCACGCTCACTTGTACGCTAGGTATATGACTCGAAACATGCCTGAGAAACTCCTCGATGCGTTTACTGTGAAAGGAACACTCCTCCCATTCGCAGATCAGATTCAGGACTTCGTCTTTCAATTGCGTTCCCACTCTGCGTCTCTTGGCGTCGCACACCGAGACCGAGTCGAACTCCGAATCTGTGTCGTAACAATCCTCGTAGTCAGTCTCGCTCTTCCGCTTGGCAGTGGTGTCTTCGGTGTAACAATCTTCCTGCAGCTCCTCCATCCACTTGATGCATCTGTCCTGCACCATTTTGCTCACCTTCGTTACCTCCGTCATCCCGCCGTGACAACGTGGCTCACCTGAAATAACCGTTCGTTCAAATATGCCGCCGAGTAATGGACGGAGACCACCGCGCTGTCGATCGACTGCGATGAGAGCAATGAATTCGGCGAACGAACGATTTACCCACGACGTCTCGATCGCCGCTCCTGATCTAATCGCGCGGCACGATGTTCCGAACGGTCTGACGCCGCGTCGATATCGCTGCTTCGTCGCTGCCCAGCCCAACACGCCGTCGCCCGTTGATGTTCATTTCAACTACGCGGTATCAGCCTCACCTGTGTGTCGATGTTTCTCCGCGAGTGTCTCAGCCGAGGATCCTCCCGGTCGCGAGCTATCGCATTGCGCGGGACGTCTCACAGCTGTTTCACGAACGAACGGAAGGGCACGACCATTTGCGCCTTGTCCTCCGGTTATTCATTTATATATTCACTTACATATCGGACACGTCCAAAATACACGGCAACGCGCTTATTATCCCACCCCGCGTCTCACTTAACCTACCAGCCCGCTCGCTTTGCCGCGCGTTTCTCTCCACGCGTTCGATTCACGGAGATCGAGAACCACGGGCGGGAATGATACGATCGATTTTTTCCCTCGCCAGGGCGGATGTGATGTGTCGACTTTTTATCTTACGATAGATGATTACCAGTACCGGCGGGTCGGGACTCTTTAGCTTCTTCAAGCGTTCCGATACCACACGTGTTTCGAACGAGTTGATCGGCAGATTTTCCCTGCTGCATGCTTCCACCAAGTTTAAATTTCACTGTTCCGCTCGTTTCGAGGACGACTTACCAAATTCCGATTGAACTACTAATTGACGATTTCAAATTGTCAGTCAAATGTTACCTGCTGATTTTACCAACGCAGGCAGGAATGATGAATTTTTCGATTATTGTTGAACAAGGTGCGAAATTGATGCTGGAAATTCTTACGATTATTCATCGATCAGTTTAATCAGAGTTTGGTCATCCTTAGAGCCTCCGGATAGGAAATTAAGATGACATCAAAATGACGATATAAAAACTCATTTTTCGATCAAGATTCGATCATTATCCTGTCATTTTGTCATCATCTGTTCCGTCTGAGGGGGGACGCATAATTTTTAAGGACACGGAAAATGCGGCGTGGCGGTGGTGAGAGTGTCGGGGAGCCGGTCTATGGACGCGCTGAAGAGGATGACGAACATCTCAAAGCTGGAGCCAAGGAAAGCTTTTCTGCGAAAGATACGCGACCCCGAGACGGGAGAGGTAATCGACCACGGACTTTGCTTGTGGTTTCCCGGTACGTTTGACTTCTCGTGCGCAATTGTGCTCATTGAAAGTTAAAAATTAACAACGATTAATCCCAGATAGAAATGACGTGAAAATAATCGTAAATTGAATTTTGTCACGTTCTCATTATTCCGACGCCATTTCATCGTCTTCTGTTCTACCTTGGGATTAATTGACGTTAACTGAAGTAATTTCCTCGTCATTTGATACGGCCGATTTTCAGGACCCCGCTCATTCACCGGCGAAGACTGCGTGGAATTCCACGTGCACGGCGGCTCGGCGATCCTCAGCCGCCTGATGCAAGCTCTATCGAGGCTGCGGGTGTACCCAGCGCAGCCGGGTGAGTTCACCAGGCGCGCCTTCTACAATAACAAGCTGGACCTCACCGAGGTGGAGGGCATAGCCGACCTGATAGAAGCGGAGACCGAGTACCAAAGGAAGCAGGCCCTGCTGCAGGCGGACGGCCTGCTGCGCAAACTGTACGACAGCTGGAGGAAGGTGCTGTCGGAGTGCGTGGCGAGTCTCGAGGCGTACATCGACTTCGGCGAGGACGAGAACATCGAGAGCGAGGTGGTGGAGAGGGCGCACGGTGCGCTGAGGAAGCTGCTGAGGGGCATTGAGGAGCACCTGGCCGACGGCAGGAAGGGCGAGATTCTGCGCAACGGGGTGAGGACCGTCATCGTCGGCGAGCCCAACGTCGGCAAGAGCAGCCTGCTGAATCGCTTGGTGCAGCGAAACGCCGCTATTGTGACACCGGTCGCCGGCACCACCAGGGATGTCATCGAGCTGAGCGCGAACATCTCCGGCTACCCGGTGCTGATAGCAGACACCGCCGGCATCACGGATGGCACGGAGGACATCGTCGAGGCCGAGGGTGTCCGTCGCGCGAGGAAGCACGCGGCGAACGCCGACTTCGTCGTCGTCGTCGTGGACGCGTCCAACTTTGTAACAAGCGGCATGACTTACGGCGACTATGTGCGCGAGTACTCGTCGTCCTTGGGGATACACGAGCTCTTGACGGAGATGGGAAAACGGCGCTTCGTTGTGGTCATGAACAAGAGAGACTTGCTGGGAGAGGAGGACGAGAGACGGCTGAGCGACACCGAGGCGGTCTTGGTATCCTGCAAGACGGAGAACGGCTTTCAGAATCTGCTGCGATCGCTGACCGATCGCTTCACGGATATGTACGTGTAAACGATTGCAGTCAACAAGTTATCAGATCTCTTTGAATATCGTGGCACATCCGTAGATGTATTAAGCTCGTTTTCTGTCGACAGAGCCTGCTGACACAAAAACCGAGCAGGGTCCGCACGCAATATATTCTATTTAAACACATTTAATTAAATATTTAATAATAATATTTAAATTGAATTACATTGAATTAAATACATTTAAAATAATAATGTTGACCGACTTGACTAATCTTTTTTTTTTTACTACTGAAGGGTTTGAACCGAAATGTGTGGACGAAGAAATTATTTCGTGTCTTCACGAAGTTAAGAGAAAATATAAATACACTTAATTTATAAACGAAGCGATGATCCTGCTAGATTTCTGTCATCACATTCTGCTAGCACAGCCCGTTGTATCTCTGCTAGCAAACTGTCGATCAAATTTACAATATATATTGCGTAAAATCTGCTTCTAAGGATTCTAATGTTATTGTAGGACTAACGAGGTCTTGCGATCGCAATTTTTTTTCTGACATTTAATACTCCTGTTGCATTTTTACGTCTCGCTCAGATGTGGCAATCCGTCCGCGGAGAGTCCGACCATCAGCCAGGCGAGGCACAGGAATCATTTGACGCAATGCCTGAGGCATCTGCAGAATTACTTCGAGCTGTGCGCGAACGAGCAGCACGACATGGCCATCGCAGCGGAGGAGATTCACAAGGCGATGAGAGAACTTGGGAGGATAACGGGACACGTGAGCACCGATGAGATACTAGATATTATATTTAAAAACTTTTGTATCGGTAAATAAAAGGTTGTCGCTTGTACACAGAGGATACCGTTCGTAATTTCTTTACAGACTGTTCCGAGACGCCCGGTGATTCACGGTTAAATATCAGTTAGACGTTAAAAAGAGAGAATAGCCTGTGAGAGCCAAACTGCTGTTGTCCAAATAAAATAAGTATAATTTAGTAACGTCTCAAAAAACGTCTCGGTCTATTGCAGATTCTCTTTAGCTACAAACAAAAAGTATATATATACATATATAAATAGTCACCATATATATTTTCTTCAAGTTCAACAATAGACAGTTTACTCAGAGCTAGCGAGACAAACGCAAACTTGCGTACATTCTTATGTTGGCCAAACCGGCAGAAAATAAAAAAAACTAAAGTAAAAGAACATCGTTTACATGTTTACATATTAATCGTATAAATATCGCGAATATCAGCGAAACATAAATTATAATATGGCCATGATTTTAAATAGGATGACGTTAAAATTCTGGATTACGAACGGTTCTATTTTAAAAGAATATCGGAGATGCTTTTTATGAAAAGACAAAAAAAATAGTATAAATATGCGTTTCTGAATGATTGTTATACACCGTTGTAATTGAAATCGAATTTCACCAGTTTAATTTTCAAATAATAAGTATTCGTGTTCTCTCGGTTTGTTTGTATTTCTTTTGTTATTGACCTATTTTCTTATACACTGAAGATGTATGACAATTTTCTTATATATATTTTTGTTTGTAACCGAAGAGAGTCTACGATGGACCAAAACATTTTTTCAGAATGTTAATAAAATATATTCGTTTCGCTCGGATAACAGCGGTTTGCCTCTCGATATCTTCTCCTTTTATTGTTTTATTATCTTGGAGCCAATTATAACTTCTATATTTAGTTAAATGTTGTATATTTTTGCGGATCTTTACAGATCGCTCTTTTGCTCTTGCAGATTTCAGTATTACGTCTCGCGTAAAAAGGCTGACTTTTTTTACAAAATGCTGCCTCTCGTTTTCCATAGAGAGGCCGGACTTTGTAAGAGAACTGAATTTACAAAGATCGCAACCACGCACACCATACACACACACACATATACACGCGCATACACGAGAAAGCAAGGAAGATCGGGTTACTGTTCAAAGATACATCGCGTCTCTGCAATCGTCTTCTTGCAGTTGTGAGGCGAGAGAGGCTCAGAGCGAAGTTTTCTGCGCATATATAAATACACGTATGAACAAACGCATGTCTCGTGCGCAGCACGGAAATGAAAATAAGTAGGTAGGAGCCTTCATAAGCATCGTATGTTTATTAACAATGTTACACGCACAATCATACATAGAACAACCTTTTGCCAGATTATAAGATATCGATACCCCACGCGTTACAGATAGGGCTCCGTAATACGGTTTTAAGTCGTTATCTGTATGCCATGTCCGTGTCATGTTACTTAACTCGTTGAATCAATAACTCCGCTCGCTCGCGCAGTAAAGGATAATTTAACTTATTAAACTAACGAAAGCAAAAACAACTCGACCAAGGGAAGGGGAAGGGAAAAACGTGAGAAAAAGAAAAGTAAAAATATATATAAGTCGCGTATGAAAAAAGTTCGCTCGCGTGAAATAAAACTCGCCGCGAGCTACGCTTCATGCTTCGCTTCGGTTGATTCCTTATGTACATCTTGCAAAGCTGCTTGCAAAGTTCGACTCAATGTGTGTGTCATCAACGTAGTATTTTCTGTTTAGCGACACAAGTCGACACGAGCATCATCTTATTCTCTTTGTCACTTATCGGATATGGAACAAATGATGAAATGAAGCTTGTGCCGACTTGTGTCACTAAATGGAAAGCCACCTATATAGTTTCCTTATCGCAAAAAGAAAAAGAAAATAGAAATAAATAAAATAATTCGAATTAATACTTAACTCTTAACTGGTATCGTGTTAATTGCGAAGTCCGTGTTATACGAGATTTACTCTAATAACATTTCCTATCTTTTTTTTTTGTTTACGCGTTCGACAATCTCTTGTTCTTCGTACGATGAAGTAGCAAGGATCAAAATTTTGAAAAATACACGTGCTATTTTCTTCTCTTTTTTTTTTCCTTTCGATCTCTCCTACGACTTCTTTTTCTTCGTACCAGTTAAAGATTAATTTAATTCCGTAGATCTCTTACGCAATTCTCTCTCGCACGCAAGATTTGTGGAGAAATTTGTTATCAAATGCATCGCGGGTACAAGAACGATCGAATCAAAGACACTAATAACAAGAAACGAAAATTCATTTGTGACGCGAGGATTATAAATCGGCATGCAAGAAGATTTATCGTTCACTGCTGCTGCTCCTCCTCCGTCTTCTATCGCGTAAATCCAATTTTTCACAGAGCGGACACTGCTTGTTTTGTACAATTGCATAGAACATGAGATCCATCCGAAAACAAATTGACTCGCGCCGCACGTCCGAGACGCACTATTACGTTCTCGTCGCGAAACACTTGTCGCGACTTGTCTTCAAGATCGTCTTCATTTTCTATCTACACGTAGCGTCCTACGTTTCCTCCACTGATTCTTCTTTTTCTTTCATTCTTTTTTTTTTTTCTTTATAAAGCCTTAGAAAACGCTTCGCGCGACGGAAACGAAAATAATCGCGCTATATAATACTCTCCTAGTTTTCGCTCAATCATGAAACTGAGAACTACGTCGCACGCGCGCAAAAAAAATACCTCTTCGATCCTTGAGCGCTGCTAACGTCCGTCTCGACGCGTAGCAGTACCCGAGGATCAACGCGGACCTGATGAACCGCGATCGGGCACATCCGTCGTGATAAAAATCGCGGGACACCGCGTGAACAACTGAGTCGCGCGAGCCGAAAGGAGTTATTAATAAAAGTTATCAATCAAATGTACACAAATATACACTGTTATCTCGCAATAATTTTAAGTAGAAGCAGCCGATGCACACATAAGTTATCGTTGAACATGTACTCTTTGTTTGTTTTCCCCAAAGGTTGCAATTCGCACACCGGTTGGGCGATCCTTGTTATTCTGGCAATTCGTAGTGTATAAAGTTAATAATATAACAATCGGTTAATAAACGCGAGAAATTCGTAAACTCGCGATAATAAAACCGCATCAGAACTCTAGATCATCGATTGATTATTCGTAACAAAGTGGCACTGATTTCGCCGCTGAAAACGGCGAAAAACGCGCTCCCGATTCGGCGCACAACCACGGATGAACGCGAGCGGTCCAGGAGGTCCCACATATCGATCGCTGAGAATATGAACGAGAAAAGGGAAGCGAAGGGAGAGTCTGTCGAGGATCGGGTCGAAGACTCGTCGATTCCTTTTCTCGTCCCGCTGGTTCCGTCGCGGTATAACACGACGAACCTATCCTCGTGTCCTCGCAGGAGACGTTCGCATGTCCATCTATCGCCGATACGTCCTTATCCAACGCGTCCTTCGTCCTTTAATAGCGGAGGATACGAGAAAAGAAAAGCGAAAGCAAAAGGTCTGTCGTGGATCGTATCGAAGACCCATCGGTTCCTTTTCTCATCCCTAATAATTGGTCCACGAAGACCACCTCCGCGGTCCAGAGGTTGGGACCGAAGAGTTCGCTTCGTCCGTTTTCACTCTCTACATTTCTCTTTTTATTAATCTCCCTTTCTTCTTTTTTTAGATTTTTTTTCTTTTCATTTTTTTAGTTCCGCGCATCGAACATGTCGCGCGCTCTCCTTCTTTTTTCTTCCCTCTACGCTAATAGCTCGGTTTTTGGCTTCCGCCCGCGAAGTATCGCCGTGCTTGAAGCTCGTCGGCGGTACTTCGATCAAGTGCGACTTAAATTATCGGAAATTAACTCTGAGAGAGACTCGCCGTTTCTCTCATTTTCTCTCTCTCTCTCTCTCTCTCTCTCGATGGTTAAAGGCGCTAAACACGACGCTGCGATTATTCTGTGCGTCACCCAGCGAATTTTCGTTAAAAGAGGAATCAGGATACCGTTGAATCGATATATATATATGTATAAACCTGCTTTATAACGGCACGCCGAATTTCGAGACGCTAATTCGAAACTTTCAGTTCGATTTCGTGAGGTCGTTTGGAGAAAAAAAAAGAGGCGGGGAAAGCTCCATGAAGGATATACAATTTCGACGGACTGAATTTCACCGTTACCGCACCCGTCCCCCTCTCTCTCTCTCTCCTCACAATGGCGTATCTGGGATTATCACGCCGTATGAAAGTGGAATGTGCATCGTACTCATCGCGCACGATGTGTATCGGATCTCGTAAAGCACTTTCTGCAGACCGTGTGGTCGGAAAACCGATTTTGTCCTATGAAAGAATGCGCCTTGAGAGTGCTGTCGCGCGGAAAATCGCGATATCGAACGCGAGGCGGCTTCTCGAGGAATCCGAACGAATCACGCGGGGAAAGAACAAAAGTATCTTTGTAGAGGAGCTCTCTGTCAGAGAGTACCCGGGCCGGGACGTCGAAACGAGCGTCGAACGAATGCGAAACCGCGTCGCGTCCGCTCGGTTCTCGCCTCTGGTTTCTCGTGACGGAGAATTCCGCTTCGTCTCGTGGGAAATCGCTTGAAACGATCGGCGACGACCACTGTCGAGATCGCGAATCGATCGCCTCGGCTTCGAGGGGGGCTGCCGCGACAATCCACCCCCGAGGAGGTCGCGTTTCCCGTACATAAAGCAAAAGAGGAGACGACCGCTTCCCTTCGTTTATAATCGCTCTAGCGAATGTATGTCTGTACATACACATACACATTCTATACTTTGCATGTAAGTAATGCCTATTTTCCAAAGATATACGTATGAGAAAACACACTTTCACAATCAACTGAGTCACGCGCGGGCGACTGAAACCTCCCTTCTGCCTTGCGATCTCGCTCTGTTACCCGCGTCCTCCTGTGATACCTCGACCGCGCGCGAACGTATCCTGCCGTCCTCTCTGTCGCCGTCGAGGTGTTACAGGAACGCGCTTGCGCTGTGATGGACCGTCGCCCGTCGACGGGCTGACGATCGAACAAAGTGTGCATACACGATTTCGTTTCGGTTAATTCCAGCAGTATGTTCAGCCGATTTCCGAGAGGCTCAAACGTCGACCGGTGCGGACCTCAGCCGCGAATGATCCCGAAAGTACTCCGCGAGATATTTGCGAAATCATTGAGCGGCTTAGCGACTTTGCGGATTTACTTTGGTAAACGTGAATCGCGGAAATGCCTCTTTTTCCTGGGTTTCTTCTTCTCGGAACATTTCCGCGATTACAACTGGCACCGATCAACGTTGCTGCCTTCGGCCCTGACATTTGGAACGAATCTCTCTCTCTTTCTCTCTCTCTCTCTTTCGCTCTCTCTACCTTACCGTGCCGTTTTCGCGGCGGCACTGTCTACAAAAGAATACCACTCACGTACGAATTATATTAACGGTGACGTACCGTGACAAAAGTTGACGGTACCGTGAAGTTCCTGAATCATCGCAACTCAAAACGGCGTATGCACACGCATATGTACAATTTTGCAAGAAAGATACCGCGAGAAAATGCCGATCGTAAAGGAGAAGAAAAGATTATGCCGTTCGTTGGTGTTACGCATCGAACACCGTTCATCGCTCCTTCCCGTTTTCCTTTTTGCCGCAAATTCATTCCTTGATCGGACTAACTGCACCCACAATCATTTTATCCAGCTCCGATCGACGGATCCCTGTCTCCCCCCCCCCGAGACTCTGACATGTTCCTTCTTCTCGGGACCGTTTTTTCAGCCTTTAGAGCAAAACGAACGAGGATAGATCCGTTCGATCGAGATCTGGATTAACAAATGTCGGTGAAATCGGTCTTACCCTTTTCTAATACGCATTTGACGAACCAAAGGGATACGTCACGATTCGTGAATACAACAGCCGGCGACTGGATCGGAGGAGAGCTCTTTCTCTCACACACACTCTCTCTCTCTTTCTTACACTCACTCATTTTCTTTCTTTCTCTCTCTCTCTTTCTCCTGATTTTCGATCGAGCCGTCCTGCCGTTCGACGCGCTTCGTGTGCTCCACTCACAATGCTGCGATGTTACTCTTTTTCATTCAGTATAAAAGTCTCATCCGGTTGACGTCAATTGTACGTAGGCAATTCGAAATTCAGTACACACACCACGGGTACACACTCGACTACTAGACTTGACATGTGTACTTAATGAGGAATCCTTAACGATTAATCCTTACGCGTATTATATGTGATGCTTATGAGTTTATGAGCTACCATATTAAAGGAAAAAACATACACCACTGAAAGATTATATCCTTATATCCGCGATCACGCGTTTACAGCTTACACTCGGATCGCCGAAAGCTACGTTTGCACTGTGCATACGCTTAGTGGAGATGTAATGTTTCGCGGTATGGGAGCAAAATTCGTACGATCGTCATTTTACTCTTCTGTAGTGATAAAAATTCCTAACGTCCGTCCCGCACCACGGTCTTTCCTATTGTATGCAATTTTTCTCTCCACACACACACACTCTCTCTCTCTCTTTCGCACCTCTCTTCCTCTCATGCATAAGCACACATATACACGCGCATACACATGTACTCTTTTTTTTTTCTCTCCCAATCTCTCTCACACACACTCATCAGGCATCATTACACCACCACCCGATATACAAATAGTGAAGCACATTAAAAACATAGCGATAAGCTAAGTATTATGTAGGTATATTGGAAAACTTCCACTAATTCTATGCAAAGTATAGTTTGTAGAATATCGTTCATTAAAACTAGAACTTATGATAATAGTGTGAGATTTTTTTTCTTTTTGTGTTTTCCCGTTTTTTTTTAATCCTTTTATTCAAGAATCATCATCATTATCCCTCCGTCGGAGCGCAGCCGGTGCCGACGGGTTCGCTCTCCCGCGCAAGCGCGTGCGCGCAAAACCAAAAGAAAGAAACGATCAGAACGTTCCCGGAGCGCAAACCCGCGCTCTCTCTCTCACTCTTCCTCGTTTTGCTGGATAGGACCGTCCTGATCAGCAGTCAAAATTTAGGTACAACATCGCACATATAGCGTGTAATTTTCTTTTTTTCCTTTGTAGCCCCTTTACCTGAACGTGTTCACGCTATTTTCCTCGAGATAAATTACATCATAAAATTAGAGTTGAGCTCAACTCACTCTGCCCTGCCGTGTCACATCGAATGACGGAAACAAGTGAAACTCATCATTATCACGCGAAACGTCGTCGTGTGAGCGCGCATACCCACGTGAAAATTTGCCGACCCCCCTCGTTCGTACCTATCGTGTCTATTGAACCGAGATTGGCTAAAATTTATTTCAAACTGGATCAAGAATTGAAATAACTTTCACCACATCCTCCACGGCGAGTGATCAGACCAGATCGCGCAGCACCGGTCGCAACGAGAATCCAACCTCGACCGTACCTTCGTGAATACACACCCGCATATTTCCCCGCTCGGCGCCTTCGGATCTTTTACTTGTTGAAACGCGGCGGCCGCCTCAAGCGCGGTATCAGCTCCGTCCTCACGGCTCTGGCGTAATTCGGCGCGGCGTATTGGTCGGTCACCGCGATCGGGCTCTGCAGACTCTGTATGAACATGGACGAGTCTTGTATCTGACCTACCCCCGCCGCCTGATACTGGTACTGGCTGTTGGTGATGTCCGCGGTCGGGTAATGATTCGGCTGGACGAACTGCGCCGGGTTCTCGTACTGCGGATACGGGATCGAGCTCTCCGCGGAGAACTGCGGTATCACCTGCGGGTTCACCGGCGTGGTGGCGAAGCTGCCGGGGTCGTAGGTCTGATACTGGCCCAACTGCGTGGTGTTGAACGGCGGCGACTGCGGGAACTGCGCGGTGTCCGGGAACAATACGCTCGCGACCGTCGGGAAGGGGTCCGCCGGTCTGGGATACGGCGAGATGCTGGCCGTCACCGCGTTGCTCAGACTCTGCATCGGCGAGGTGCCGTATCCGTGGTAAGTCTGCCGGTCTTTCTGCAGGGAGCCCATGGACTTCGCCGTCGCTGGACCGACCGTCTCGCTGTGCTTGGTCCGCGCGTCCGTCAGCAACGGGTGCCGGACGTTGACGATGCTCTGCGGTGCGCGCAGCGGCGGGAAATTGATCGGCGCCATCTTCGAGCTTTGCTGCTGCTCCAAGGCTTTGCGCGCCACCGCGAAAGCGCTGCTGTCGTTCCGATACGTCTCCCGGTGCAGCGCGGACGACGACTGCGTTGCGAATCTCAGCGGCAGACTGGCCATCGACGAACTGTTCCTGCTTTTGTAATCCGGATTGGACACCTCCTTGTAATCCGATTGAATGGGATAATTCTTGATGGCCGCTTCACCCGGAAACTTCTTCGCGGCGTAATCCTTCGGCTTGTTCTCGTGCGCGCTGTTGACGCATGCGCTGACGGCTCGCTGCACGAACGCAGAGCCGGACTGTTTCGCGTTGACGATCGATGCGTTTTTCGTCGTGTGCTGTTCGCTCAGACTCTCGTTATTACCGTCATTCTTCTTCATCGATGAGCTAATTTTGCTGGCGGTGATCGCGGACGAGAAGGTGGCGTCTTTGCTGACCACTGCGGCGGTCCTGACCGACGTTCTACCCTTGCTGACGTGGTCCGGCTTTTGCCCACCTTTCCCTTTATCGGAGATCTGATTGTTCGATGATAATACCTTGACGTCCGTGTTGTTCTGACTTTTCGATGCCAAATTATCGTGGGGCTTGCAATTGATGGTGACGGTTGGCAGGAGCGAAGCGCTGGCTCACTTCTTGGTCATGATTTTCAGATATTCCAGAGCATTTTGAGCAGCACTGGCTTGAGCATCTTTACTAGTCCCACCGCAACCATAGCAAACTGCTACTGGCAGGGTAGACAGTTGCACAAGGCACTGGAATTTACCTTTGGAATAAAGTCACGTTTTTATATCCCAACGTGTATCGCGTGATGATATATCAGAATGATACATGCTAATATCGCTAAGATATCTTGTGTGAGAAAAGATACATGTGTTTATCTAAGGTCACAGATGTCACAAACTACAACTACGTAATAATACTGATATCTAATGCGGCTATGAAAAAGGAAAATATGGGCATATAAAATGTGCGTGCGAGTGGGTCTGTAAGTGTGTAAGTGTGCATCTGCAGGATCAATTTTACACAATATGGCTGTATCATCAGCTAAGAGTGCCTTAAGGAGGAAAATCACAAATATCCTTGAAAATGTTAGCTCGGAAGAGAAAAAAATACAATCTGTAAAAGTGTTTGAAAAGGTGAGTGTGAGGAGTGTGAATAGAACAATGATTTTTATTTGAATGCTCTTAAGAGGTTATGTACACTTTTTGTAATCTTCATAATGCCTGCATTCAGCGGAAAAAACAGCTTAATAAGCTGCTTCGTGATTGTCTATAATTGGAATATTTAGTTTAGATTTCATTTAGATTCAGGAGAAATGTACCAATCAGAAGTAATAATCCCAAAGCGCTTACTTAGAGTTCTTTTTTTTGCTGAACACGAGCAATGTGACAGTAACTTGCAATATATGTGACGATATGTCTGTGTTTTTATAGTTGCGCATTTCTAACTATCTTGTAATTCTCTTGTTTCCTTCTCTCTTTCATTAAATGTCAAGTATATATTTTATTTTTGTATTTATGTCAAGTATTTATTTTATTCCAAGATGTTGCAACTCAATGTGACTATAACGAACAGTGTCATTCAAGAAAGTTGTTATTGCTTTTTATAGTTGCGTGCATTGAAGCAATATCAAGATAGCAAGAGAATTTCATTATACCTAAGTACTGAGGATGAAATCGATACTGTGCCCATTTTAAAACATATATTTGATATGGGGAAAGAAGCATTTATACCACAATACCATGGAAAAACTATGGAGATGGTAAAACTAAAATCAATGGATGATTACCAGGCACTGCCATTAACAAAGTGGAATATTAAACAGCCCAGCATTACCGAACACCGTGAAAACGCCTTAGAAACAGGTAATTTTACTGTGCAATGTGGTAAAGTAGTACTTGCGAAGGATACAATATTACTTTAATTAATAATAGCAAAAAGAACGATAAATAATACACACATTATGAAACTAATTGCTATTATGTTTGTTCAAATGTATTATTCTTTTTAGCCAGTTTTCGCTTTACTTTCATGTAATCAAAAGAAACCGAAACATTTTCAGACTTATTACAAATTAGCAAATGTTTTATTAATCAGTAATTCAGTCTCTGTGCATCACAGGTGGATTAGATTTTATAATTTTGCCAGGAGTCGCTTTCACCGCAAACGGTACGTCGTCACAGACATTGTTATTAAATATTTTTTTTTTACACGCACATATCATAACTTTTCAAGAGATTAAACTTATATCTTATTATTGTTATAGGAAAACGTTTAGGACATGGAATGGGATATTACGACAAATATTTAAAGAGATGTTTCGAAAAACAAAATAAAAGACCGTATTTGGTAGCAGTAGGGTTTAAAGAACAGATACAAGAAGAGGTACCAGTGAACGAACATGATGTGCCCGTTGATATTGTACTCAGTGGATAATGATGAAAGTGGAACAAAATAACATGTAATGATAAAACACGTAATGACAGAATAAAAAGGATGAACATAATTTTATTTCGTGCATAACTATTGCTAAAGTGAAAACGCTTGCGTATGTATAGCATAGATAGAAACTTACCGCTGATAGATTTTTCTTCGATATCAACATAAGTTACTTCAAACTGCTGCTCCGATGCAATTTCTTGCAAGAATTGTACCAAATTTACATCGCCATCATTGAAACAAGTATTCTGGAACAAAATTAAAATGATTTCCACGTCACTCGCCAATTTCATATATACGTACATCAATATTTTGGTACAGCCACATAATAACACTTATTCTAGCTTGTCAGTAGAAAGATGCGAATATCGGAATATTTTTTTATTCCTCTACTCAATTGATTGAAGCAAATTGAATACACACCTGCAGTTGAAAAAGCTTAACACCTGTGGACGACTTGAGACTCTTGTGAAATTTCGAGACTTGGATACTATGAATTGTTGTCAGTGTTGAGATTTTGCTACCTTTCAGATCGGCATAACGGGCGCTTACGTTTGCATTTCTTTGCACAATCTATAACGGACAATTATATGTAAAATAACATGTAAAACTTGTGATAATGCATAAACCTTCCCCAATGATCATTTATAGGAAAATACTTTATCAATAGTCGTTTGTTCCACATTTACCTAAAAAAAAAAAATTGAAATGAAGTGGAAATGACCCAAAAACATATGATTATTCTTGCAATAGAATACATAATCACAGTCGAACAATGAAACGCTGCGTCGTCTAAATAATGGTCCGTTATAGATTCAAACAGATCGGAAAGATAGCTTACGTTTAATAAAGTGGCGTTAAGTAAAAATCACTTCCACTTCGCTAAATTCACAAGCATGCGCGCGCGCGCGCGCACACACACACACACACACACACACACACACCGGACCCACAAGTATCACTAATTGTTAGTTCTTTAGAATACCTAAGTATCGCATAATGACAGTGACAAAGCATATGATACACGAGTAAATTTATGTCTATCATTTAAACTAATGATAAAAAAAAACTGCGAGTAGGAATGTGAGTTTTTTTACCTCATCTTCGTCCACAGTAGGAGCTTGGTTATTCATATCGTGTAACGCTTGCCACATTTTATGAGCGGCATGCCTCTTAGCGACCTTCTTGCTTTTTCCTTGACCGACTTCGCGATATTTTAATATTGAACAAACAATAGTGAATTGTCTTTCGTGAGGTAAACCTTCTTCACCTTCCATTGTATATTTTGGTGGTGGCCAATGACGAGACATACACATTTCTTGTAAGGCTCCGATTGGATTGTTCACTACTTTTTCTTCTCCATATGTTTGCAGTTCTTGTAAATTTTGCGAACTGTGGAAGAAAACGGTTAAATTTCAATTGTCTTGCCATGTTTGTATTTTTTGTGTAAACACAAATGTCCTGACTGTTGAGCCAAACTCGAGCTAAACAATACTCACTCTGGTAAATTATTTGGGAGTGGAGATTCTGAAGATTCAGTATTTACCCCGATTAATTTGTCCAGCACAGCTTTCGCAGCTGCGTGTTTAGCTTCCTTTTTGGACCTGCCAGTCCCCATTGCTGAAACAATTGGATCTGCTTGAATAGTTTTATACTTACCGGCTGGTACCTTATAAGCCTACGGCAAATGATGTTGACTATGCGACTATCATATCACTATATATCTATTTTTACTAAACATCGTACCGATGAGTAGTAAATCTATGGTGATTTGTTAGTCGCACAGCTAACACACATCAGAGAGACGTATCGTGATGCAACACAGCGTAAAAAAACACACACACACATCATCCACCATAGGCTTTATTCGTAAGAATAAATACGTCACGTATATACAAACCAACGACATCGGCAACGGTGACTCTATATCGAAACGTAGGCTCGTGAATAGCGCCTTCAATTTGTACCAGTTCATATTTCGGTATTGTGCCTCTACGGGAAAGTAACTCTTGGAGAACCGAGACGGGTGTTTTGCTGGGTATCGCCTTCATTTCCATGCGGGCTGCCTCATGTAAAGGTAATTTCTCCAACATCATGGCGTGTATAGACACTCGCATTCTACTGCGGCGATTGACATTATTTGTATGATTAGAAACACCGCCTACACCAGGTATCATGTTAGGCCCAACCTGTGCTGCTTGATGCATTTCCTCCATTTTGACGTCCTAAAAACACAAGCATCATCCGTTCGGGCATAAATTATTCCGACGTTACAGGAGGGAAAATCGCTAACTTGACATCACTAAGCACTGTAGTTCCCAAATAGAGAGATTGTTTACGTTACATACATTCGTATATTTACCTAATTGAGTAATGACATACATAGAGCTGCATAGCGGTCAATTTACACAAACGACTCAAGTACTCGAACTATCCCTACCGCATACAAAGTTCCAACGCTTACTTCAAACTTCCGTTGGTCATGATAAAAAGATAGCGACGGGACGTCAGTGTTCGGGGCGTGCCAAATTGAGACGGGCTGTCGAACGCGACGGAGCCGCGTCTCGCGAATACAATCGCCGACGGACAACCGTCGCGCAAAATCATGCCGGCATGGCCGCCATGATTGTTATAAAATCCATCGATTGACCCGTAATAACGCTCGCGCGAGAAATACGCATGGATTCGCCGGGAACGGCTGGCTGCCGGTGGATCGCCGTCGGGCCGGCAAAAGGCACAACATCGTGCGGCGAATCGTCGCGTTGACGACGGTGGGCGACCGGTCGCACGGCACTATGTATGCATCGTCCGCTACGCGATTCGGCTCAAAGTCACCGGACAAACACGCGCCTTACTCACTGGTTTTGCGGGCGGACGTGCTGCGTGAACTTCAGCTGGCTCCTCGGCAGGCCAATTCCTATGCGAAAAGCGAATCCCGCTTTTTGTGATCGATCCAAGTCTCACAAAAAGCTTGATCCGTTTGACGACAGAAAAATGGTTCACTGGCTAGCGGAGAGTCCCTTCCTCGTTCGCTGCTCTGCGATAGTGTGCCCGACTGGACTTTGTTCGTGTGCTGTCCGTGTATGTCATCGCGCGTGCATGTGTGCGCGCGCCGCCGATGTTGCCTATGAGCGCGCATTTCCGTCCGCGCAGCCAGACACTTACAACGGACGCCCGCGCTAATATCGATGCCCGGTATCGGCTGGGAATCGCGATAGTATAGTAACGACGATATCGCTTTCTCTTAGGATTTATTCGCTGCCGGCCGCTTTGACATCTCTTTTCCTGGAATTAAGCCCGCGTCACATGTTTCCTCGGGAGATCTAGTAAGATCTAGTAACATATTAGAAATGCTGCATTCTGACTGGTTGATTTTCGATATGTTACAGGATATATCTCACTAGATCTATCGAGAAAACGAGTATCGTCTGACCCAGGCTTTATTCTAAATCCTAAGAAACACACACGGCACATTACTAGATACCAGCTGTTCTGAAACATCCCGGCTGCATTCGGAAACATCATTGTTTGGTGTGCTTTTGTGACCTCAGAACCAAGTAAACTCAAGTTTTCCGGTAAGTCTCCGTCTACAATAGGTGCTTTAAACCTTAAGAAATTGATGAATCACAGTCGAATGTAAGGAAAACGATCGATTGATCAATTTCTCAAAGTTTGGGAATGATCAAAGCACTTGTGTAGTAGAAACTAAATAGTTGTAAATTCATGTAAGGAAAACTTTTTGGCTCCTAATTGGCCAATTAAATGCTACTCTACCCATCGAGTAGAGTTTTGGCATACAGCCAAACAGAAGCGGGAATCACGATAGCCAATCACAGAGTAGCTCATCACTCGACCCTATTGGCACTTCTCTCCTACTAGAAGCTCTTTAGGCGCGAGGAATCGCGCAACTACATCGTTACTTTATCAGTGGCGCTTCTTTTGCGTCACTTGATCGAGTACGTTGGATTCGATTTCTACGATTTCCGTATGCGAACTGTCGCAGCCTGTTTATTGACAAGAAACGGCGTTTAAAAAGAAAGCTAAAGTTCATCCCGACGAAACACAGATATGGGTCGTTACAGGAGGTAAATAGGCCAATTTTAAGGTGAACTTTCTCGGACACGTCGCACCGACGCGAGCGCATCCATGCTATATAGTAGTGGTTATCTTCCGGAAAGCGTTCTCAACAGAATTTTGGCAGCTGCTCTCCGACGAATGCGGGAGAAATTGAGTCTACGATTAAATTCAACGTGCGATTCTTTACAGCCGCAGTCGCGATAGAGACAGAAGACGCCGATCACGTACCCGCTCGCGTAGTAGGTCACCGCGTGACAGGAGGAGTTGGGGAGGTAGCGGCGGTCGTGACAGACCTATGAGTAGCCGTAACAGTCGTGGACAACCCGGTGCTAACCTGAGGAAACCTCGATGGGACCTCAGTCGATTGGAGCCTTTCAAAAAAGATTTTTATGTTCCCAATGAAGCTGTCCAAAATCGGGATCCGCGTATTGTGGAACAATACAGAAGCGAAAAGGAGATTACACTGAGAGGCAAGAACATACCCAATCCTGTTCTTAATTTTGACGAGGCTTGTTTTCCAGATTATGTTTTGAAGGAGATCACGTGAGTACGCGGTGATATTGCAAAGATCAAGCTTTGACATCTGTAGATATAGTGATTTTAAATTGTCCATATTACAGGAGACAGGGATTTAGTGAACCAACGTCGATTCAGGCCCAAGGATGGCCTATCGCGTTGAGTGGACGAGACATGGTGGGCATAGCGTCCACGGGATCCGGAAAAACATTGTCCTACATATTGCCTGCGATAGTTCACATCAATAGCCAGCCAAAACTAAGCCGAAAAGACGGACCTATCGCATTAGTATTAGCGCCAACGCGAGAGCTTGCTCAACAAATACAACAAGTCGCTGATGATTTCGGCCACTCATCAGGCATTAGGAACACTTGTCTCTATGGTGGAGCGCCGAAAGGCGCTCAAGCTAGGGATCTGGATGGTGGTGTGGAAATAGTTATCGCCACGCCTGGTAGATTGCTCGACTTCCTCGAGTCTGGCAAGACTAATCTGAAAAGATGTACATATTTGGTATTAGACGAGGCTGACAGAATGTTAGACATGGGATTCGAGCCTCAAATCAGAAAAATCATAGAACAAATTAGACCAGACAGACAGACGTTAATGTGGTCAGCCACATGGCCGAAAGAAGTGAAGAACTTAGCTGAGGATTTTCTTAAGGATTATGCTCAAATTAATGTTGGTTCTCTGCAGCTTGCAGCAAATCATAATATATTGCAGATAATTGACGTATGTCAAGATT
Organism: Dinoponera quadriceps; assembly: GCF_001313825.1. Taxonomy (NCBI): domain Eukaryota; kingdom Metazoa; phylum Arthropoda; class Insecta; order Hymenoptera; family Formicidae; genus Dinoponera; species Dinoponera quadriceps. The sequence goes on along the minus strand of NW_014557953.1, from coordinate 158,459 downwards.
ATGAGAAAGAGAATAAGTTAGTATCGTCGCCGATATATCGGTGCCAGTTTAAACTTTATCGATCTATCGGCTTTTCGATATATCGATACGTCGATAATTTTTATCGATCAAAAAGAACTGTTCTCTCAAATATTTGCAGATTAAGCACTCTGTTGAAAGAAATAATGGCTGAGAGCGAGAATAAAACTATAGTATTTATTGAAACAAAGCGTAGAGTAGACGAAATTACGAGAAAAATGAAACGCGACGGCTGGCCTGCCGTTTGCATTCACGGCGACAAGACGCAGCAGGAACGAGATTGGGTTTTACAAGGTACGAGCGATTTTGAGTATCTCCCGCGTGAAAAAAAAAAAAAAAAAGTCAAGTTTTAAGTATTATTTTATACCTATTGGTCGACTTGTAGATTTCAGATCAGGCAAGGCGCCAATTCTCGTTGCCACCGATGTCGCCGCACGTGGTCTCGGTAAGTAATTCAAAACCTTCGACTTGTATCATGACGCAACGATGTCGTGTATTATCAGTTACTTTTCTGCAACATGGAAAAGCAACTGATCAATACACACGGTATCGATTTTTCCCCAGAATTATGATCAATTATTATTTTCTTTTTTTTATTTTACTTATTTTTTTTTTTTACAATGCTCTATTCTGACCGAAGTTTCTGCAAATCTCCACTGCAATGTAATGTTCCGTTAAAAGTGTGTATAATCCGAAAATATAACAAACGGTTAACATTCGAGTCATTTAAATACTGAAAATTGTCAAGCTTGGTTCTGATTTAGGGAGCATGCAGTTACCTAAGAGCTAATCTTGTATGTCCCACTTAATGGTATTAGAATCACATCAAGTTTATCGTATCGACTGACTTGGAATCGAGCGAAGATCCGCTGCGTCAGAATGATATAAGAGATATTCTCACCTCGTTTCAATACAGCAGTCGCTTGTACGCATCAGACTCTCTTGCAACCTGCGTCTCAAGTCCTCGGTTATTTCTTCGCGTGATTAACGGAACATTACAGTTTTGACGCGTTTGTAAAGCTCAAATTCAAAAGTTCACGTTACGATCGGAGAAAAAGAAACATTTCTAAGAGAACACGATGGAGAAGGAATAGGGCACGAAAAAAAAAAAAAAGAAAGAAGATAAGAGCATATTGAAACAGGAAGATGGTCGGAGGTAACCATACAGCTAACGCGGTTGGATCTTTGTTTGTATTGCAGAGGCACATTGCGCGCAGGCCCACGCTGGGTAATGCAAAGCATTCGGGGGTGCCCGCCGCCTCTTTGTTCGGTGGTGCACTGGTTTGCATTGTCTGCGCTGGCCGCGACGCGTGCCTCTATTCGTCAATCGCGTGAAGGGCCAAGTCCGGGCCAAATCGGGATCTACTACTACTACTACTACTACTTTACCTACCTACCTACATACTGGATATCAGTCCTACGCTGCGCTGTACGCCATCTGGGCTGGCCAGGTCGTTGTTGCCAGAATAGAGTCCCCTGCGCTGGCCGCTCAAGCTAATCAGACCCAACAACGGTCCGTTGAGGCGGTGGCATGATAGCAGATGCCAGAGCCTCTCTAGCGCGCCCTGCGCCCTGCGCCTGTAGCGACAGAGTGGCGGAGGCAGTAGCTGGAGCGAGCGCAATAGCCAGGCCCTGCCCGTACGTTGCTAGCGAAAATCTCGCCCACAGCCTAATTTTAGTATTATATAGTTCGAGTTTAATTAATCGACATACATATATCGACACTCCTACACATAATACGTACACACACACACACACACACGCACGCACATGAGTTCCTGTACGCGTATATATAAGTACATGTATGTATAAATGCGTTCGTTCCGCTATCTGTATGATGTCGTTAATTTGCAGGTGATGGATAATGTCTCTGTTATACATTGGCCGTTCGTCTATATATATATGTATATGTATATATATACGTGTATGAACGCGTAACACTTTTTTATACGTATGTCCTTCTTAAATTGTACGCATCTCTTCTGATCCTCCGTCCTTCAATTCCCGTGATAACTACACCGTGTATCAGACCGCATCTCTCATCATACTAACTACTGTATCATGTAATCCTGTTACACTACGATCCTGGTCTCTTTTCTAGATATCGATCGTCTCGTTGTTCACCACGGTGTGAATAGCGCGAAAGAGGACTTCAAGTGCGACCTTAGCCTCGCACGTTGTTGTAATCGGGAACGAGTATTCCGTGCCGCGATATTTACGAAAGGAAAGCCAGGATCGGTGTCGGCGCCACGGTTTGTTTTTATTTCACGATTTCTCGTTATTTCACGCTCCAAAAACGCTCTCTAAAGAATTACACACAAGCGTTGATACGATGCGATACGTTACAATCTCATAGATCAGTTTCACTTGCAAATTATCAGATATTTCTGAGAGACGGAGAGAGGGAGAGAGAGGGAGAGAGAGAGAGAGAGAGAGAGAGAAAGAGAGAGAAATCGTTCTTCTTTTTCTTTTTTCAATCAAACTTTACACACATTGATGGTCTTTACATCTGATCAACCATGCCGATATGCGGTACAATCGCATTAGAAGAAAAAAATCAATGCAAGGGGCAACACATGCTAGCTCGAGTTAATCGCGTGACTTCTTGGAGAGCGTATCGAAATTTATGATTTACCGTGACAAATGTATCTCGTTTATCCGATACATCCAACTTCTGCTCGACGCGGTGTTTCACAAATCCTCGCGACACTACTACTGTCTTAACCGATGTCTGTCCTCAACACGCTGACCCCACGGGGAAGCCACGGCTCGACTAATGCCAGCCCTTAATTTCAGACGTTGAAGACGTCAAGTTTGTCATCAATTTTGACTACCCCTCCTGCTCCGAAGATTATGTCCATCGTATCGGTCGTACCGGCCGCCGACAGAAGACCGGCACGGCCTACACCTTCTTCACCCCCAACAACTCCAACAAGGCCAACGATTTGATACAAGTGCTAAAAGAGGCGAACCAGGTGATCAATCCGAAGCTGCTGGAGCTCGCCGACGGTAGAGCCGGTGGATACGGCAGACACAGAGGTACTCTCGCCACAGCAAACGTTTGAGAATTCGGTTGAGCGAAGTGTAACGACAAAGTTTGATCGAACGGGTCGGCTTGACAAATAAGAAGCGAATTGTTATCGACAGGTGGCAGAAACCGATGGCGATCGCGAGGCGGTCGTAATGGGAAGGAGCGCAGCTACTCGAGAAGCAGAAGTCGAAGCCACAGCAGAGAACGCAACGGACGTGGCAGTCGGCGGAGCTACAGTCGTAGTTATTCGCGGAGTCGTAGTCCAATCAACCGTACAGGTCGGTAGGTCGTTGCTGTCCCGAGCGACGGACCATTAATTCCACGCCGGGCTCCATACTAACGAGAGATTCGTCTGTTTCCTCCAGAGGTTATCGGCAAGAGCTACTGGAGTAGCGAGAGATGATCTTCCAGTGGCGGATAAGAACCCCATGGCGACGTGATTTTTTTCTTTCTTTTTTACGTGTTACGCGAGACAGAAATCGTCTCATGACGAAATCATTGCCCGAAAAATTATACTTTCACTGTTTGTGCGATAAACCTATCTGTCCCACGGTGTAATCGGCCGGTTTGCGCGGATTTCTCACGTCAGCTTCAGTGTAAGGTAACTGTCACTATATCATTTACAGTGATGATAGTGTGCGCTGGTGCGAGTTAATGCCTATTATACGTACATACACGTACACAAACGCTGGTTCACTGAAAATTTTCGAACGTAAAGGCGCTTCCGGCCGGAACGCACGTCGAGAGACGAGTATCTCCGGCGTGCATTCCGTCTGCGACAAATCGTGTGCCGATTGTTTTACAAATTTAGACTCCACACAAATTCAGAAACTTTTTACTATCGTGCGATATTTACTGCTGAGCGTTTCCCAAAATGTTCGCAAACTCCCAGCGTGTTTATCGACCGGTTGTTTGTGCGCGACGTTTTCGGTGCACACACACAGTGCGTGCTGAGTCTATCCAAGCGAATTTATTGCAAGATTACTTCTTGTTACGGAAGTACTTGTACGAACATTTATGTGTACTTCGACGAATCTAAATTGACAATTGTCACTCATCAATAGTGACGATGATGGTATGCTTACGGTGGCGCACTAGCTGCGCAACAGTACGCCTATCTAANCCCCCGCGCCCCCCCCCCCCCCCCACATGTCTAATTTCTTCCCCTTTGCGGATGTACACCAATTTAGATTTAGACAATATAAATACGATTGCAATACCGGATACGGACTACTATTTCTATGTTTTTATAAAACGCTACACCCTTCACTATTTAGTGGTAGAAAGGGAAAGAGAGCCAATTCGATAATAAACGGACGGGCGCTTCTGACGAATCCCTATGCAATGTAAACTTCCAGAATGTGTAGCATCGTCCAAGCGGAATTCGAGAGCTGTATTCGTAGATCGTAATAAATTATATAGACGTTTAGTGCTTATTTGTAATACATCCCAGTGTATTTAGGCGACTGCAACAAATAAAATTCGATGTACAGTATTTCGCAGACGTGACAAATAAATTCGTGATGTCTAAATTATCTCCGTATTTCTCTCTCTCTCATTCAGTGTCTCGTATGCGCATAATACGCACGTTGAGTCCCCTGCAACCCCATTGTACGCACATATACACACACACACACATACCTTCTCTATTGTGTTACTTACCTGTAATATGCTTTCTTTAAACGAGCAACGCGCATTAATATGTAAATATGCGTCGTTCCTTTAACGAAGCAACAGAGATCCATCGGAAATAGAGACTTGACGAGGATTTGAATTTGAACGATCGTCGTGCGGTTCGCGTTTATGTGGGAAAGAGTAACACAATCAGAGAGTGACTGAGACGCATAGTATCGGTTCGTCTGTTCTGCGTTTAATTGAATTGTTATCTTAATTACAGTGTGGTAGTACTTAAAGATCTTATGGTAATTTTAGAATACCGTTCTTCTTTTCGTTTTTCTCTTTGTCTTTTCTCAAGCCTGATGTCTCCGTGCGTTTGTTCGTTCGTTTTTTTTCTTTCTCGGCTCTCAGATTCTGATTCTTCGTCGGACGCGAACGACGTTGGGATCACGTCCGCGCACATTTCTCTCTCTCTCTCTCTCTCGACAGGAATGATTATTATTCGATCGTTAAGGTGTACACTGGTGTAATTGACGATCTAATAAGTTCACGCGGGAAGATTCGTAATTTACCGGAATATGTGCCACGATACAAATTTATTATGTTACACATCTTGGAATGCACTCGAATCACAAGCATGCAATATCTTTTTTTCTTTTTCTTACGTTCTCTCGACGCGTGCTCGCCGCTCGAGTCGATTGTTCCGCCGCTTTCGCCAGGAGGACACAATCCTTACGATTATAATGGACAATGCTTAATATCCGCTCGTCGTTACTTATCCAGGACGAGTGGCGGTTTTTATGGGGATTAATCGAGACGGTGTGGGATCGCGATTGCGGCGAGGAGACCCGCGGCTTCGGCCGAGAGAGAGTAATAACGGAGCATCTCGATCGAACCGCACGATCGCTCCGACTTGAATTCGGTGGAAAAATCCAATCTCCCAATTCGCGGGAGAGCTCGGAAGGGAGCTCGTCGAAGTTACCCCGGCACTTCCGGCCGAGGCGACGGCGCCCGCTCGCCGAGATCCGTCGGTGATAGTAAGAAAACGATAGCTACCGATGTAGTCGTATGTTAACGTTGAAGGGTGATTTTTGTCGTCGGAGCTCTATGTCTTGGCGGTGTGACGTGCGCCGAAATGTAATGTGACGCGAGATCCCCCCGTTGCGGCGGGGAGGGAAACCGCGCACATATCGTGTGTATGTAACAAGTTCCTCGCATGAGTTCGGGGGGATAAAGGAGGGATTTATTTTGTTACAGGGCTGAGCATGCTTCGACCACATATATTACAACGTACGCATATAACAATAACATTAAACCCTTTAGCTGTGTCTCGGACGTGGGAGAGAGCTTATAATATCCGCGATACAACGGGATCGTGTCGTGCGAGGTTCATATACTCGTGTATATGCGTGTGTGTGTGTATATCTGTGTGAGACGCTATGTTTTTTTTTTCTTTCGGTGTAGCACGGAAGTGCTCCAGACGTGGGTGACAATGAAGTTTACACGGTCGTTCCTAACTTACGGTCACCGTCGCGTAGCTCTCTCTCTCCCATTTTCTCGGTCTGCGAGAGAGATCCATCCGGTTCACGTTATCGTGATATTCCCATCTCTGTGGGACTCTGTGGGATCTTTATCCTACAATGCGCCGTCTCTCGAGGGAGATACGCGTCGGTGACGTGTGTTACGTGACTGCGCGCGCGCGTGCAGCAGATCTGATGAGAATCTTAATTAATTCAGTCGGTCGTAATCCGCGGCCGTTACAAAATAAACGGAAGCCTCGTCTTGAAGACCGAAGAGCGGTTAACTTTCGGAGGGGTGGAAGCGAGGATGGGAGACGAGATGTGAAACGTTGGAAGCGGTCGCAAAACAAAAGCGGTGTGCTCGATCCCTGTGCACTGGGTTTCAATACGGCGTTGAATTATTATTCTTGAGAATTATTCTTCTATCACATAATTTATCATTCGATGCGGAACGATGGTCCAATGAGAGAACTGGTTTCCGAAAACTGGGTTCTCTCATTAGACCATCGTTCCAACCGCGTCGAGAAAGAAGTGTTTGGAGACTCAGTGTATACGCGTGACAAAAGATCGTCGTGGGAAATTGTCGGACAGGGCCAAATGTTCTCGTTTCTCGCGTCGTTAACGTTAAAAAAGGCCGCCACTTCTAGCTAGCAGTAAAGTCCATTGCGGTCAGACTTATGTTTATAATTCCTGTTGATATTTGGGAAAATTTAGGAGAAGTCACGGTAGGACGTCTCCGAAATTGAAGAGAAGAAACCATATCGAAATAAAAAAATGGCTTGGTCTTTTTCAGGGTTAACAGCTGGTGCGTCGTTGTGGGACTAAGAGATCGCCACGCGAGAACAATCTGCTCGGGGAATAGGTAGCTGGAAGGAAGGGGGCGAAGGATTTCTCAAAGCTATTCTACAATGGCCCTAACATGGCTATAAGTCCGTAGCATTAAGGTCGTAGAATGTAATGTCCTCAAACGGTGCTGCCTGCTTTACAGCGAAACGCAAGGCAAGCCACCAATCAAGTAGAAGGAGAATAGAACTTTAATGCGTCATTTCGCTCTGAGTGGACTACGTTAAGGCCGTAAAGCGGTAAGAAATAGAAATAACTCATTTCGCTTACGATCCTATATTGCGGCCTATTATACATCTTTTACAGTGAAACATACCGAAACAAATAAGGAGTAAGCAAATTGATCAATCACAGTCGACTATTTTCCTTCAAGAACAATCAATTGTGGTTGGTCAATTTGCTCAACGCTTACGTTTTTGCACAGTCCGGATCTGCGATTAGTGAGCCTTTTGCTCCAACCTGTAAAAGGTGTTAGGTAATTTCTAACAAAGCGCTTTTTTCACGCTACCAAAAGTTGCAATAACGTTTAAATCTCAGGAATTGCGACATTCGGTGGCGCCGGGGAGACGCTTAGAGACTATGTTATAATTTAATGCTCAGAACGAAAGTACTTAGCGCACCTATCCAGCTTTACGGACTTATTCCTACGGCCATTGTGGAATGGCCTTCAAAACGGCATAATCTCTCGATCGCGTCTATTTCTCGTGACTTCTCGGCAACAAATGCGAAAGTGGCTCTTCTTTCGTCGTCACCTGTCCCGACGAACGTTTCACGCGAAAGCAATCCTCTCGCGGCTGATTATCGAAACAGCTCGTGGTGCCGACGACGTCGATGAGATTCGCGATGCAACCGAGAGCACGGTTCGATAACCATTCAGACCCGCCGCCTCGTGGTTTAACTATATACGTATGTACACGCCCGACGAGGTATCACGGAGGATAGATCCATCGCCGATACACGTAATCGTCTCGCAAATACTGGCTTTACGTCCCGTCGAGTCTCTCGCACGTAGGCACGCGCAGAGTCGCTCCTAAATATACACGGTGTTCCTCGCTCGGAAGCTGGCGTCTCTTAGACGCTGTTTGCGCGCAAACAAGTCTCTACTGCGGCCTTTATGCGTGCTACATCCAAACCGTGGACACGGCGCGGATAAATCAAGCGACCGAGAGCGCGCGAGGGACGGAAGGGTGGAAGAACGAAAAAGACCTGCGCTGTATCTATGATCTAATCAGAGTTGGCAAGTTATTCTTTTTTTTCTTTTTTTAGTGACTCATCGTCGTTCTTCGATACCCACTGTGAAAAATAACGCGTTATGAGTGAAAAATATAAATCAATAACGTTGTTATGTATAACCGTTATATATATAGTCGCGCGTTATTGAAGAAAGTAACTTTTTAACGGCAAGTAACGCATCACTTGCCAACTCTGAGCCTAATTGCTTTACGCAAGACTAACGCCGCACGAGCGAGAAATTAGCCTTCCGGGTTATTGCCGACGTCATTCCGCTCATGATAACGTCGCGTGCTTCGTTGCACACGCGCGAAGCGAATATTTCACGCGTATACGCGTAACATCGACGGTGCTGGAACATTCTCGGACTTTCTTCTATTCCATCGAGAAGAACACACACATTACCTTTACGCCAATACACACGGCTACGTTGACCTCCTCTCATCGTCGTGAAGCGAGAGGAACTCGACAACGAGTCGAGAGATTACGGTGTGCGTTCCTTGGAGGCAGATTCCGTTCGATTTCGCGTCCGGTTGAGATGACAATTTTATCGCGACGAGGTGCGGAAAATGGCGATCGGAGCTTTGTCTCGAAGGGAATTAGCGGAAGGAAAAACAAGGTGCACCGGCCGAACGAAAAGTAAGCTTGCTTGCTCGCGATTACTCGGTCGTTTCGCGCCTGCGGGAAGTCCGTCCGGATGATCTCGCTTGAGCCGCAAATACAAACGTTTGCCATAACACGTTAGCTTATAACTCCTAAAACCGTAACACGATAAGATTTTCGAAAAGAGTGCGGCGATTCGTTATAAAAAAACACACACACACAGTGAATGACACTGATATTAGCACATTACGACGATATTACCGCGCGCTTTCGTGAGGACAAGCTTCCGTTCTGGAACTCGTGGGAGGCACGTTGCGTCTGAGGGACAGAAGTTTCCGAAGATAACGTCGAGTCGCGGCGATCGTGGAAGAAGTTCGATTTGCGCGCGCTTCCGATCCCAGGCACAACGCGCGTCCTATGCGGGGAAAAATCATTCGGCAAATTGCATGCTGTCGCGGCAAATAAATAAATATATAAGGCGTTTCTCAAGTACCGTCCATATATTATAAGACGTGTATTTCAAGACTCGACCTCCGGTTTTATGAAGAACGGGACGTATGCTCGCGTTTTTCATCAAACGATCCCAAAAGCCAACTTCTCTAATATTGAGCAATATTCAAGAAAGATGTATTGATTTGTTTGCTGCGACAGCATAAAGGTTGCTTGAAATCAGTCCCTCGAAACGATTCGTGTACCAAAGTCGCGGGCGGAGCCCGCAAGATCCTCACTTCTTATTAGATACGCGCGCGCGTAGTGTCCGGTCGCACGAAGTAAGAGGGAAGATACGCACGGGGGAGGGACGCGATCGAGGACTTTTTCCCCGTTGAAACGAACTCGGCGCGGCGCTTCCCTCCGCCGTCCGTCACCACAGAGGGGGGGTTGTGTCGAGGATTGTTTTATCGATGATGACGCGGCTCTGTCCAGTGAGGGTGACGTCTCGTATTTTCAAAAAATACAACTATCGCTTTAGTGAGTGAGCACATTTCCGCGTGTCTTCTTCGTCGTTTCTCTTCATTCCGTCCGCGAGGTCGACGACGCCGCGCCGACGAGTCCTCCGCGCGCGTGGCGTCCTCGATCTCTCATGAGCAATACGTGAGAGAGCCCCGAGCCGCGTCGGCCCGGGGCGGCGGAAAAAACAGGAAGCCGCGAGACCGTCGACACTTCGTACCGCCGCTCGCCAGCTCGCGTGTCCCGTTGACGTTAATCCTTATTCGGACGTCCCCGTGAGAGACGAAAGAAAGGAAACGTTCTCGGGGAAAGGCGGAACAAGGATTACTCCTAGCGATATCAAGACGCGCACTGCTGATCGGAAGTCCGCTGTACGTAAGCATCGCGATCGTTTTCTCTCAATCTTCTCAGCCTCGCGGCCCCCTCCCTCGTCTCCTTTTTACAAATTACAGCGGGGTGAGAGAAATCGAAAGATACGAAACACGGGAGGCCGCTAGGCTCGAAAACCCAGCCAGCTCGTACCAGCGAGGCATCGTACACGCGGGAGGTTCACTACCGGAATGTTTGACACCCGGTGTACACACGCCTAGAGTGTTTCCCGTCGTCAAACATTCCCTCCCCTGTGCGTGTGTGCGCGACACGGCCTTAAGAGTGGGCGACGCCGATCGTTTCTTCGTCAAACAACACCCTTGTACGAACGAAGGAGCGATCGTCCCGGTCTTAAGGCGAATTAAAACTTGATCGAGACCGTTCGCCGTTTTAATTTCGCAACGACGAACCGGGCCGTGATGCTCGGTGCGAGAGTGCTGCGCGCGCCGATGAGCTCGCTCGTCGACGTGCGGAAACGTAGGTATTAGTTAGTTATAAATTTGTTGCGACTCTTTTTCCCTCTGTTTTTTTAATCGTTTACAGGCCGTGGCTATACAGGGCCCACTACGCTTTCAGTTCAGTCTGTGGCACGCGGTCTTCCGAGTGGGTCATGAGGTACGATGTTTGTCTATCTGTGTCTGTGTGTGTGTATATATACACGCGGTTTTCGCGCGTATACGACGTGTTAACGTGTAGCAACGTATAGTACGCGTCGCTGCGTCCTCATCCGTGATAGCCATCTTCATCCGCCGAGCGTCGTATCTTCTCGTCCTGGAATGTTCCGCTGTTTCGCGGCGCGGGCTGCGGAGGTATCGTCGAAGTGGCCGGTCGAGCGAACTACATTGCTACGGTCTCTCTCGTCGGGATGCCGGTAGATGATCGGAGACGAACGTGTTTCTTCTTCTTTCAAGGATCCAACGTCGACCAACAACTCGATTCTTCCGTCACGCTTTCTCCCTCCCTCTCTTTCTCTCTCCGCTCACTTGTTGGTCACCGCGCCGTCTTCGCCTTGAAACAGATAAATACACCAGTACGCGAAGTTGAAGAGAATGAACATGAGGGGAAAGGCGATGCGCGATATGAAGTCGATCCTCGCGCTACCCTGGACACGACAGGTGAACAGTTTACGCGGCAGGTTCCAGCAGCTGCTCGCGGGCGCCGCCGTGGATGGCACCGACGCCGCGTTCGGCGGCGAGGGTGTCGCGCCCCGAGACATGGTGCGCGACGGCGTTCCCAAGGGCGACGTCGACGACGCCGGCGACGGCCACCGCGACGGCGACGATCTCGCCGAGCTTCTTCGCGAGTGTCGCGGCGCCCTCGGCGAACATCGACCGGCGACGCAGTCGTCGTCGTTCAACGGCGAGAAGGACGGCGACGGCGAGCGATCCGGGTGAAAACGCTGATGACGCTGCTGATGGTCCTGCTGGTAGATATGCGGCAGTTGGTTGCGATGACGTTGCGGCGGTGACAGCTGATGATGATGATAATGGTGATGGTGATGATGGTGATGATGGTTGTGATTCTGGGGATGACGATGATACTGTCGACGAGGACGCGAACGTTGCGGTCGTGTTTGAAACTGTTGAGGATGGCCGCGAGCCACTTCCCTTGATCCGAGCGCTTCCTCCTCGTGGCTTACTCGCCCTCCTCTTCCTCCCGAAACAGGTACGTGGACCAGTACGTGAGGTTGAAGAAAGCGAATACGATTGGGAAGAAGATCCGTGAGATGACGTCGATGCGCTTGGACCTCGTCGGGAACTTGGACAGCCACGACCTGCAGCAGTTTTTTTTCCTTGGTTGCATATGTATTTCGCACTGCCGCAATTTATCCATCGACATGGAATCCTCCGGGTGTCGGACCAGAGGCTTCTGAAAGAATTCGGGCGGTATTGATCCATTAGTTACTTGGCTCCTTAATCGATTATCACCGCCTTTCTGCTGAATAGAAAACTACGGAATCTCGTTCCTCGATCTCGAAGAAGCGTCCGGGACAATTTGAGAGAAGAGGAGAGAAAGGCTTGAAATCTACTCGCGAAAAATTCCCACACTTCTCTCTCTCTCTCTCCGCCAAGCGGGAACTGTCGATGATGAGATCGGGAACGCAATGACGCGAACGAAAAGCCCGACTATCTCGAAAGCATCTCGAGCGAGGAACGTCGTCTCGGGATACTGACCATGGCGAAGTTGGCGGATCCGTCTGGCTCGAGCAGCTCCGAGGATGGATCGATCGACGACGAATGCTCCATCTCGCTCGCCGGAAACTGCTTCTTTATGCTGTCGCTGTGCATGTCGCTGCGCGACGCGTAGTTGACTAGCGCGAATTCGAGGAGAGCGCCGAACACGAAGGTCAAGCACACCCCCGTCCAAACGTCGATAGCCTTCGTGTAAGATACCGGTGGCAGTGAGGCGTTTATCCCTGATGTCTGCGTGGCCATCGTCAGCAGTGTCGTTACGCCTGCATGAGCAAAGCAGAAGACGTCGGGGCGCTCTCGTGACAAGCGAAGACGTGAGAACAGTCGGCAAAAAGGAGAAGGCCAAGACGGGGAGAACGCGCGCAAAAGCGTCGATCGAAACGTCGCGTTCAAGTGCCGCCGGACGTGTCGTCTATTCGATTCATGTCATTAACGATCAACTGCGTTTGCTGAGAAGAAGAAACGGATCGCCGGTCGACCTCAAATCAATACTGCGTAAACAGATTGTAACGAAATGTCGCCTTGACATAATTGCTGGCCGGATGATTAAATCAATCGGCAACTCATTACAGCAACTGTACAATTTGATGTCACAATTATAATCACTTTTGCTTTCTCAATCTTTCCTTCTCATTCTGATTGATGCGTACCTAATGACACCCGAGCAGGCACGGCGCTCTGATCCAGCCAGAAGGACACCCAGGACACGATAACGAGCATGCAGCACGGGATGTAGATTTGGATCAGGTAGTAACTGAATTCCCTCTTGAACAGCAGGTCCACCTTCAAGCAGCTGTACTCTCCTGCATTGTTTATTCAAACGGAAGAAAATCAGTCACGCGCGTCGGCGACTCGCCGAGGATGCGCGTTACTTACCGGTGTTCGTTTTACTATTGCAGTAGTCCGTAAGAAACTTTTCCAGAGTAAACCTGGGTAGATGTAAATTCTTCACCACTTGAACAGGATCGCCCTCCTTCCAGAGGAATACCAAGTCGTTCGTCGTCCATCCGTCTGTCGGATCACGAATAATTACTCAGCAGGCGCCGGGATATAAATGCGCCCGGGTGAAATTAGACGCGAGCCCAAGACGAAATTACTTACAGCTGGCCATGCGAAGTGAGCAAATTTGTCGATCCAAGGGATACAGTTTCAAATTCATGGGACAGGACAGCGTCAAGGATATCCTGCGGCAAAGAAAACAACGACGGTTTATATAAGGCCAGCACGTCGATGAAAAAACCTAATTTGCAATAACGAACGCGCGCCCTGTTTGGTCATCACACACGGTATACAGAAGAGAGACCTCTCTCTCTTCTTCTGCCGTGTGTACATTAGCCGAGGGAATTTCGCAACATTCGATTATACGAGGATGAACCGCGCGAATGGATAATGCATTTTCGCGCGCGTCGGGCCACGATTTTAATATCGGACGGATAAATGGAGTTTGCGAGAAGAAAAAGAAGAAGAAGAGGGGAATCGCAAAAATACACATCTGATATCGCGCCATCTCATCAATTCAATCGACCTCCCTAAGAAACGAACATATGAACTATTGATATTTTAAGTTTCCGCGGTGTGGATAAATATTTAATCTGGTTTCCGAGTTAGCGCCGAGTCCTTCGTGGATTTCTTTCCGACATTTCGTGAACATTCCAGTCCTTCGGGATAAGAGACGGCCTGAAAGGCCGTTTTAGGTCGTCTCTCACCTTGAAGAAGTGACTTGGAATGTTCACGAAACGTCGGAAAGAAATCCATGAAGGGGCTGGCGCTCACCCGGGAGCGGAAATTAAGTACATGAAATTTTCTTTATAAAATAATCTCAAAAGTCAACTCCTTAAATATTGGACAGTACTTAAGGAACATCCTGTATATTGATTTGTTATAACGGCATAACGTTTGCTGTCTCTCTTGAATTTTTCTCCGTGCAGAGGCGCGAAAGTGTCAGGTTGGTGGATGTAAGTTCGTATGGATTTTTACGAAAAACTCAGAACCGATAGTCAGGCACGATCTTCTTCATTTCCTTCTTCGATAACCCACTGTCGAAAAAATGGTCGATACATTAAAATCGAATAAAGTTATAACCAACTATAAAAGTATCGGCCTTGAAACCTTCGCAAAAACCCACAGGAACTGCTGGAACAAGCCGATAAACTTGACCCGGCAGTTGGACGAATTTGTACTCACCGTATGCTATAAAGAACGGAGCCGTTTGGGAAGATTCGTATGTATACGTTCGGCATAATGATGTTGTGGAAATGACCCTCCTTCTCGTTCGAGAAGAACAGATCCGGCATCCAGACGCGATTAGCCTCCGTCAGAGTCAAGTATTTAAGTCGACCTGCAAAACGTCAAGTGAAGCGGGGCGGCTTCGGTGAAAAATCGGCGTGACGTCGGCGATCGATCGGTCGGGCTCATTCAGCGCGCGGGAAGAGCATGCGAGCGAGCGAGAATCGGGCGCGCACGCGAAAGAGACAGACAGACAGAGAGAGAGAGAGGATAAATACAGCTAGTTGCGAATTTGCGTAACGACTAGCGCGTGAATAAAACGTTACGTCTCGCCCTTTACGGCGTAATAACAGCGGTATGAAAAAAAAAGAAAAGCATAAACGATTGCCGGTTGTTCATTGTCCCGAACATAAACGTTCCTTTGTGCGTGGAATTTCTCGCGTGTGTCGCAGATATCGGATTATACGAAATCACTGCGTAAAAATACTTTGGCATTTATAACGGAGATAAAAGAGAAATACGATTCTCAGCCGAACTCGTCGAATTTTCGCGACGTATCTCGCAAGAGAATATTTTCTACGTCGAGAAATATTGCATTCCATGTCAGTGTCAACACGCGCGGTCGTCTTATATCGCGGCGGTACCGGCGTAATCGAAGGGGGTCACAATGTCATCGAAGTCGTAATGTTGTGAAATCTACGTACCTCCGAAGTCATTAAACCGTAATCTCTCATCCAACCATTGTTCCCGAAATGTTAATTGTACGGAGTATTCCTGGAGGGCAGAAGAAAAATTTCTGTTAAACAGAGCGTCGCGCGTGACGGCCGAGCGTGTATACAGCGCGCAAATTGTTTCTCTTTCCTCTCAACACCCCGGGCGATAGTCCTCCCAATTATAAAGTTTCAAAGTAAAGTAAGGTAGAACCAACGTGCGAAACGTAATGAAAAGCAACGGAAGTCTAGATCGCCGGAGTATCGGATTGCGCTTACTGTAACGTTCTAGTCTCCGTAACGAACGAAGGGAATACAGCTTTATGCAAATAGCAGCTTTGCATTTAACGAAGATAAGAGCGATAATCACGATTTCATTATCAATCCTATAGAAACGAGTTGGTCGCGATAATATCTCGACGCGACGGGAAAGCTAATAAACGCGCAAAGAAAGCCGGCGCGAATTATCAGACGGGAGTACGCGCGGATAAAAAAGGAACTCGCGTAATCTTTCTCCTGCGTGTCCCATGAGAAGGAGAAAGAAAAACAAAAGTAACAGAAGAAGAAACAAGAAAAATCTTGCGCCTATGTAAGAAGCGATTATTCCAAACGTTTCTCGCACAGCGTAGAGAGAATTTTCCTTCTAACTATGTAGTAATGTGTCATATCGCCATCCTGAGACGTGCAATGATCGGTACCCGCGGTGTCCTTACCGTAAAAAGCGAACGATCGTCGACACACAGGTATGACACATCGGACAAAAGAGATATTCTCAGGCAAAAATGCGCCGAGAAATCGCGTCTTTTTGAACGTTCCGAAACGGACAGGTGGGATCGAATCGAGTCCCCCCTTCCACATCGGAGGAGACTGCGCGATTTTAATCCAAGCCGAGGACAACGGAGGATTAACGAGGTCGACAACCGTTCTCGCGACCACATCTGCTGAATTGATCTCTCTTGGAGCCGATAAGTTAACTCGCGTCACGGATCCAGGGGCGACGATGTGTCATCCTGTCGCACCTGGCGTGTCGGATCCGTGACGGTCATCAACTGCTATCGTGGCGGCCGATTGTATATCTCTCGAAATGTAAAAGAACAGAAGACTGTTCGTCGTAGAGCGACGGGTAAGAGAGCGTTCCTCGAGCGAAACTCGACCGACCAGCTTCACTTCGTCGCCGTCCAGATGCGCGGTCCAGGAACGCTCCTTTTCCCGCGATTAAGCGATCATAATCACTCGCGAGCAACAAGCATCGACAAGAAAAAACGGCGGGGTACATCGACACGGCGAGATCTGTCATGAAAAATGTCTCGATACACTGCGCACATAGGCAGCCAAGGGTGGCGGGAGGCGGTGGGAGGGGAGCCATGCAAAAGCGATACAAGACCTACCCAGATCGTGTCAAACGCCGGAATATCTCGGCCAATTTCTACGCAATCTGTACGTTATTAATTAGCGTTTGTACACGGCAAAGAGAGAGAAAGAGAAAACGCATGCAGTTTCGCTCACGGTGTCTCTCGTGTTCCCACCGTCTGGACCGCTTTTCCCTCCGCCGGCCAAGTCCCTGTTTCCTATTTCAGAGGGGGGTGTAAGAGGGAAGTGCTTCCGCATACTTTTCGTTCTTTTTTTTCTCCTGCGTCTCTGTTTCCCCTTCTCGATCCGATACTTTCCACTCATTTTTTTTCTCTTTTGTCTTTTTCGTAACCTACCGGCAGCCAATTTCGTCGGCCTATCCTCCCCGCGCGTGCAATGCGATGAAGTTTCGCTTTTTTTGTATTAGTTTTTTTTTTCATTTCGTTCCGTCGGTGGCCCTTCGCTCGCTTTCTCGTAGGTCATGGCGTTAGTTTTCTCGCTTTTCAAGCGCAACACACACGTGCGTGCGCGCTCGTTTCGTTCTCCCTCCTATTTGCGCTCCCGCTAACTCGTCCGCTACGTGGCTTTCGTTTCGTCATTAAGTTCTAGCGACTCGGCCGGTACCCATTCGCTAACGTTCGGCGAATGGTTTCTGAAAAATTGAGGAACATGCCGCCAAACGAGGATTCACGGCTCATCACCTTCTCTCCGAGCTTCGTGCCTTGCGTTCTCATGCGTCGCGACTGTGCGTTTCACACTTTTTTATATTTACTGATTAATAACGCTCGCACAGGGAGCGAACACGCGGATGCCCGTTTGTACTTCAAGGTACTTGTAATTAGA
The DNA here is from genome assembly GCF_001313825.1 of Dinoponera quadriceps. Lineage (NCBI taxonomy): Eukaryota > Metazoa > Arthropoda > Insecta > Hymenoptera > Formicidae > Dinoponera > Dinoponera quadriceps. The sequence goes on along the minus strand of NW_014557953.1, from coordinate 140,959 downwards.
CCGTGTAACAACAACGACCTTCCCTTGGGAGAAGTATCCCGGGTGTCTATCTGTGTGTTGTGTGCGTATGTATGTTACGTTCGCGATTTTCGCATTTTTCGCGGGTGAAAAGCGATCGCTGCCGCTTTTTTACATATGGAAAGTGGCGCGCGCAAACGACGTTATTCGTCCGTCGTGCGTCGTCAGAATATGCGAACGGGAAATCGAGTTGTTCTTTCGGATATACCTCGCACAGAGCTCCGCGACTGAAGAGAACAAATCAGAACGAGGAGATGCTTATCTTTTTCCCTCTTTTTCTTCTTTCTCACACGGCCCGTTTCGATCGTCGCAAGTCGTCGCAAATTCAACCGGGTCGATGACACTTTCGTAGAAGCGTAAAAATCGACTTTTGCGGAAAATTATTACGATCGAATGATAAAATTGTGACAAAATATATGCGCGCGCGCGTGTGTGTGTGCGACGGGAAATTGTTCTACTTTCCCGTCAACTCTGTGTAAACGTCTCCGAAAGGTAATATCAGTTGTCGTCATCTCGTCGTATATCGAGCGGTCGGTTAGCTTGTATATATGATCGAGTACTTGCGACAAATACGAAACACGAACAACATGAAATCATATCAGATCGGATTAGATAGCAATGTAATGTAACAAAACCAGTATCTTAGCACATAAGATCTAATACAGTGAATATCTCAGTTATGCTATACAGTGACAAGTGCAAAGCATTCAGAAAAAATCATTTAGAGTGCTCTATATTAAAAATAAAAAAATAAAATATATACTCAATGCAGCGTCTTACGAATTCACATCGAATGATCCTCGTGGACACCCACAGGATCCCACATTTACAGCGAGACAACGAATCCCTTTGGTCTTGTCGCATCGAGAGACCGTCACGCGCGAAAAACACCAACGGTCGTAATTTCACGTTTTTTTTTTCTTCTCCCCCTTCATTGGCTCTTATCTTCAGCGAACGATCAGCCATTAGGCTTTCATGAACGAGACCTTCGAGTTACGGCCGCGAGGTAATATGTTTGCCGTTTAGTCGGCCGTTCGACGAAACAATTGCTTCTTTTACGTCGCGGAAATGGCGATAGTTACTGCCCCCGGGAAATCGTTCGAGATATTTAAATGTCTGACAACACAGACCGGGGAGTGGCGCAACTCGATTACGCGAAGCGACGAAAGGCTAATTGAAAGGAGGGGGAAAGTCGATCCCCCTTGAAAATAGCTCGTTTCAACAGGGAAAGAAGTGTGTGTCGTCGCCGTTGTTCCGGCAATTGTCTCGATGGCAATGGGATAGTGGGATACGTCGCGAAAATAATTAGGCTCGCAAACCCTCTACGGACGATAGAGATCTTTACGTCCTCGACACTTTTTACAACCTGAGTAAAAAACGGTGTCTCGGTCGCTGTTCTAATGTCCGAACTTTTCTCTTTCATTATATTGACTGTTATTACGGTGTAAAATATAGTTACAGTTAAGTTGTGAGTACAGGTTGAAAGTGGATCGCCAGGGAAAGAGAGAGGGAGAGACAAAAGTACGAGGTACGTTAACGCTCGGTGAGTGGAAGAAGAAGGGCGATTGAAATTCAAGCCGCTCCTTTTCTTTAAACGCGCGCGTCCATTCACCCCGGGCTTCTCTTACAGGTTTTTCCGATTGTCGAGAAGCAGCCATTCTTACCTGCACGCAACACACTAATCGCAATGTTTCGAGTCGGGGGCTTTCAATCCGCTCTCTCATTCAATCGCCATTCGCTACACGTTATTTCGAAATCTTATCAGGCCATAGAGGGTTTCGCCGAGAACTCGGATCAGCTCGCTCGGCGATTTCTTTCACCGATGAGCAGCCTCACGTATCGAATTTGGTTTCGCCTGAGCGGCAACAGTGCGTTTCTTCGTGTGCTCTTTACGGAGAACGGGTCGTGAACCTGCGGTTTGAGCGTGCTCGTACAAATTGTTTTGCCGTTACCGTCACCTCTGATTACGTTCGCTCGCAATAAAGCCCCCTAAAAGGTGCATTAGGTGCATTCCCTCCACTTGGTCGCTATGCAACGTATGTTCGTTCAGTCAACAAACATTTGTTCAGCGATGCTTAACGTGCTCGTACTTGTAAGAGCGTGATACAGAGTGAGTAAGATAAAGAGAGGAGACGAGAAAAAGAGAAAGGGAGAGAAACAAAAATAGAGAGTGGAAGAATGAACAAAAGAGAGAGAGAGAGAAGTAAGGGAAGAAAACGAAGAAAGAAGAGATCCTTGCAGGGCCTAAAATTGAACGGCCGACTTCTCCCGCGCGACAGCTAGAACAGCGCGTGCGAAAAAGATTTTGACGAATATATATGTCAAGTCCATGGTCGATTTGATGACGAGCGCATGAAGGTGCGAAACAGCGAAACAGGGAAAAGGACGTGTGGAAACGAGTATCGTTTTTCCGAACGCGACCCCGGTGCGAGCGTAACGAGTCTCTGATTCGTCGAAGCAGAATGCCAATTATCCGGCGAGTTCCGTGTGACGGCTGGGAAACTAGGAAAATCGATGATTGAATTGTGACTTCGAGAAGAACTCGATGGTGCGCCGTTCGTGACAGGGGTGCCCAAATTGTATTCGACGGGTGTATTCGGCTGAAACTGATGTCGATCGGAAAAGCGAGAACGGAGACACTTACATATACTGTATTACGCGCAGAAAGCTTTCAGCGGTAACAGTCGCTCGCTAAGTCACGTGACAGTCGGAAAATCACGTGCAACTTCGCTCCCGGGAAATGTGTCCGATTGCAGGATACAAATATCTCTCCTCGAGGAATCGTCCCGTTTTCGAGAGCGCAACATCTCGTTCTCGCGCGGTTCGTCACTCTCGTGTTCTTCATATATTTCCCGACATCGTGGAATTTTGAGGATCGTCGCGAAGACCGCGCGAACGCCGTTTCACAGTCGGAATAAATTCCAGCGGGAGAAGCGTCGCGGGACGATCGTCTTTCAAGTCGAACAAACCTGAGCAACCTGCAACGGTGTCTCGGGAACGCGTTTTTCTCGACGTGAACGAGAGCTCGCGAGAGCCCTGTGTGTGTTCTCTCCGACCCGCGGCCACTTCTCGGTCAGTTCTATAGCAGAGGTTCCAACAAGGCACAAGACGTGGTTGCAACGTACAGTCAATCGAACGGTACAATCAGTATGTAAACATACAGAGCACTGATCATACATCGGGTGCGACGGGCTCACCGCGCCGTCTCGTGATTCCCCGGGCGCTCTGTGGGAGTCGAGCTTCCTCGGGAAGCGAGCCACTATTTTCCCGATCCTCAACGCCGACGACTTTGGATCCCGCTGACGAGAACGACAGAGTTCGCTCATGCGCGTCTCCATTCGTCCCCGATTTGCGCCACGCAAACGTCTACCGAGACGCGATGATTTCGGTCGAAGGGAGATCGATTCCTAAATTGCTCGGAAAATCGACGTGTGAGCCTGGCACACCCCACGTATGACACGTATGTATATAGATGTAACATGACAGTCAACGACATCGAGAAAAATCAACGAGGTGCGACTTGGTAGCACACATCCACTGTCAGCGCGACGCACGAGTACACGTGTGCGTGCAATCGTCGGGCGCGCGCGGTTAATCATGCACGCATACATGTATGCGCGTAATACAGATACAAGTACAGAGAAGTGCAAATCTTACGGCATCATATACACGTGACGTTAATAGTTGTACACAATGTGAGGATATACAGACTGTATATAGGCCTTGTTGATGATTACTTGTGTGTTGCACTCACCATATTATAATCATCTATTTTGCTGATAGAGCGGAGAAAGATGTTGACCTTCACATTTGTCGGGCCATCTAACACGTCGACCGGAACAGAACAAAAGAAATCGATTAATTAAATCGGTCGCCGTGAACCGAGAATCGCTTGATTGTTTTCTTATTGTCTCTTTCTTTTTTTTTTCTTTTACTCTTTCTGCTTAACTCTCTCTCTCTCTCTCTCACTTATCTTCCTTCTCCTTTTTTTTCCTTTGTTTTTTATTTATACCGAGACAATATAGTTTGTACGGTGTGGGGATCATCGATGAATGAAGGGGATGATTGGGAGAGATCGTGAGCGGAGTGTCGGGCGATAGAAATGATTCTGAGAGACCTTCTTTCGAACCTAGAAGACGTCGCGATCGAGATGGATGGATCGCGGCGCAGATACTACCGATTTCGGTGCGATTCGCGTCCAAGCGAACGGACAAGCCATACGGAGGAAACATTCCGCGGTTTAATCTCGCGAGACGCACGGAGCTTCGTCGTCTGAGCAGCGCTCCGAAAAAAACCGGCGCGAATCGGTCGAATTCCCCCTCGGGCAGCGTCGCCCTCTCGAAAGCGATCCCTCCGCGCGGACGACGAGTTATTTTCACAGATAATACATGAAACGAACTCGCTTTATTTAAAAATCAATGTAATCAAAGTTCGAAACGGTCCGCCGGAACGGGACCTTTCATTATTACGCCGCGGGGCACAGAATGCATATCGCGATACCTTGTTACGCGATTCAATATGTAACGTTACAGCGAGCGTAAGAGAACTTGAGATGAGGGGGGAGGGGGGAGAGGTTACATGTTCGAGTCGTGAGATTGGTATAAAATTTAAATAAACGCGCTACACAAGACATTTAAATGGCATGGGGTGATGCGATGGGGCGAACTACGCTGCAGCGATTTAGCGAGCGTGTGTATTTCCTCCCTTCGGTGAATGGGTTAACCCAATTAATATCTCGCGCAGATAATTAACGGTCCTACGAGAACTANAAAAAAAAAAAAAAAAAAAAAAACGAGAGAAGAACGCAAACGGATCGTGTCCTCTCGGTGTTCTCGCGATCTCTCACGGATGCGCTTACTTACACCGCGCGAAGGCGCACGAATAATATTCAGCGCCGCCGAAGGACGGTTATTGATCCGTTTGCCTCGCCAAGTGTAAATAATCCCGTAAGAATATAAGTAAGGAGCGAAGTCAATGCGCCGGGTGTCTACGGTAACATGAATGTGTAGTACAGAATGCCCGAGACGCCGCTTTGTATCGTAATCTTCGCCGCCGCGAACGATAGGCGGTCGACTGAATTTGAAAGAAAGGCTGACAGTAATCTCGGTTGTTCTAAACGAGAATTTATCACGTTAAAGATAAAGAAAGGGGTGAGAAGAAGAAGAAAGGGGGAAAGAAAGGTAAGGGACCGGGTAAAATTCAGAAAGAGGCGTTTGCAATTAAGGCTGAATGTGGAACATGAATGTAGATTTTGCGGCTGAGTTGCGCGACAATCCCTGTGGAAGTTGTACGCGTGGGCGACGCGTAGACACCCGAGCACACACTGGGAGAAGATGCGTTTCTAACTGCGTTCTCCAGGGTGAAAACAAGAGGCAGGTAATTTTTATTTATACGCCCTCGGCCGTTTGTCGGCCCGCCCTCCGTAACGTCCAGCTTGTCGGGTCAACCTTTATGTACAGAAGGGGCCAGATTGTCGCGATTTCGCATCTTTCGCTTCCCGTGGACGCTGCTCTCGGGGACGCGCGACGTCGTTGTCGTCGTGCGCGGGACTAGAAATGATCCAGCATCCTAGAATCCCATTGCCATGTTTGTATTTTCCTTTTTCTCCTTTCCTATCTTTCTTTCTTTCGTTTTCTCTGTCACATACAACGGCTCGCGTATCGGTGATAATTCGCACGGGGAGAAACGCATCGTCGGAACTATCGAATCATCGTGCGTGGCTTTCCCAACCGATCTCTCTCTTGCGCTACAACGTGAAAGACGCAGCAATCGTATGCTGCCCAGGGATATTTTATCAGGCACGATCGAAGGGAGCGATTTAATCGATATCGTGAAACACCGGTGGACTCATATATGTGTGTGTATGAAAAAAAAAACTCGCAGATATTTTCGCACGCAATAGCGTAATCAAGTAACTACATCCGTCGCGCGGGTTCACACGCTGTGCCTATACGCGCCATTTAATTCGCGAATGTTTTAACACCGATCGATTCGGAACGCGAATTCACAAAAGACGCGTTTCTCGTCAGGTTGCGCAACATTTTTGCTCCCGGAACAACGCGGTTCGCTCGCGCGTTTCGACGTATCGGGAACGATGTCCGTTAATAAGGGAAGACAGGGAGAATCGATAATTAAAAAGTCAAAGGGAAATGATACAGAGCGAAACCGAGTTTGAGAAGCGCGTAGGCGGATGAGATGCGTGTGCAACGGTGCGCGCGCGGTGTATCCCCGCAGAGCGAGGAAGGTATCGATTTAACGGCCACGTCCGTTAAATCTTTGACAAGCCCTGAAACACAATTCTTTTCGTCCCGCCGACGTGTCCGCCGACGCTGATTGTTAAACAGAGATAACGGATCGTTAAAAAATTCGCGCTCCGTCAATTTAACGTTCATTAACTTGTGGGGAAACGGCCCTTAACGATCCCACGGAATTCATGCCGGGGAAGATTTCTTGCTGCGGAGAATCGCGTCGTAAACTTCTAACATCTAAAAACATTTCAGGCGCGAAGGAGAGGTCGGTCCCTATTTTATCGTCCGTCTTGGAGGAAAGATAATTCGCGCCGAGTTTAGCCGAGTGCTCGCGCGTGCACATCGGCTAATCGTTCGTGTACTTTTAATTGCGATTACGGATCTCTTTATGATATTCTCGAATAACCGTTGTGAGATACGAGCCGAGATGCGGAACGCGCCGGGCAGATCGGACTGCTGCGGATACATTAAACGGATATCGCCACGTGTACGGTGCGCGACAATCGTAGATTTCTCGAAAGCGAACGATCGCTTCCGCGCGAGAGCGACGATGGAACGAATTAACCGACCGACGTTTCTCGTCGTTGTATTCTTCTCCCTGGCGGGTAGAACGCAGATTCCGCTCGTCGAGACTTGACTGCCGACGATAAAGAAATTATCTTTCCTGACTCGTGTACTCTGGCCAGTCGTAAGTCTCACCGCGGTTCATTGTGCAACGAGACTAGCGTGAACTGGGAAACGCGTTATTCTTGACGTGTTATATATCGGTGGATTAAAATTAATATTCTCAATCCGGCGCGTGCAAACAAACAGGTGGGTGCGAGCGGATGTAACGAGCCGCTGAAAATAATTTCGTCGATGTTTACGACGATAAACAAAAATATGTCTCGCCGACTTGCTTGAGATTTATTTAGTTTGTGCCGCCGATCTCTCTCTCTGTATACTTTTTCCTTTGATTCCTTCGTCTTTCTTATCAAATCATCGCGTATATCCAATATCTAGACGCGCCGCACGATAAGCACTGAGAGCATCGATGAAGTGGGCCACTCGAGAACGGCAAAATCCGAGCGCCGTCGACGAGAGAAAGGCCATTCCGCGACGGTTAATCAGGGAGATAAGGATTTTAGAGATCCGTTGCGATTAACCGAGTGGTTCGCAAGCAAAAGCTGAATACGTACTATATCGTTGCACGACACGGTATCGGCAAGTCGAAAGTTTCGCCGCGTGTACAAATATGTACGACGCGTATTTTACAACGTCGGCCTGGTGGAACCGCCGTCGTCTCCTCGGTGACGGATATCGAATAAATACTCGAACGTTCGCCACGCTCGATCAATTCTTAAAAGTCACCATCTCCTCGCGCTTAGCACGTGAATATTTAAACGGCGGTCCGGTTACGAGGTTAATCGTTCGATCGTAAAACGCGCGCCCGGAACCGCTCGTTTCGTTCGCGGCACCGCGAGACGCGCCGGAAAATCGGAACTCTGTAACTAAGCGAACCGACCGCGCGCGTCGTGTTCCCACGTATATAATTAATCGTTACCATCGCCCGTTTAATTACCACCTACCGCCAATGCGAGAGAGAGAAGTCGATTGCCAATTCGCGGTTAGTCCTTGCTCCGTCGTCGTCGTAGTTTCCGCTCGCGAAAAGTTCACGGCGAGTTATTTTCCGCCAAATGAGCGTATTTGCCAAACGTGCGCAGCATTCCTCGTCATTATTCTAAAAGTGTACTCCGGCCGCTCGTTGTTCACATGCCGTGAGGAATGCGCATCTCTCGCGCGAGAGATCGATGAAGCGAGATCAGTTTGCGCTCGATACTTGCCGGTAATCGCCGGTTCTTCTTACGAACGTTTCGTTGCGCTCGCTTGGAAAAATATTACGGGACGCCCGACCCACTCCTTCCCGATAAATATAGCGGGCGAAGCTATATATGTACATACGTGCACCGCACGTTCGCGAAGAGAAATGAAGCGTCCGCGAAATGTAAATCTTGCGCGCAATGCGGCCCTCGAAAAATTTCATTAATCGCGACCGCATTAGAGAGCGGTAGATTCACGCTAGCGATTACACCGCCGACGTGACTTGCGCTTTTGCTTCTTCCCGCAACGATTATTACAAGGACCACTTGCAGAGAGACCGCTTCCACTCCGCGTACGCATATCGTACCAACTGTCGCATTCTCATATACGGGTAGGTTTATAACGGGGGTAATAACATACAGGTAATGCACGGTTTTCTCTGTTAGCAATAAGAAGAGTGTCATGAACAAGAATAAGATAAAAGAAGTTGCACACTACTGCAGAGTTGTAGCAGTACGAAAATGCCTTAGCGAGTGTGTTATCGCACGGTGCAATAAAGGATCGAGTTACATTTGTCGAAATATGTACATATGTAATGCGTGTCTTGTAATGTAATATGTGTGTAATAGTATGTGTGTTGAGAGTCACGCACGTATATACATACATAAGTAATAAAATGACCAGCATCGTTATGATACCGTGAAAGAGAGAAAGGTAGACGAAAAAAGAGACACGAATAAATGAGGACTGATAGACGAGAGAGAGAGAGAGAGAGAGAGATAAAGGGAGAAACGTTCGTACACTTTTGTATGTGATATGTACGTGTCTACTGTATTGCGAGGCAGCTTGTATATATGTGTATAATATATATATTTGGCATTAAAGATTCAACGCGGATAAACATAATCGGAACAAGTCAAAAGGATGAAACTCCATCAAATCATCTACCACACAACAGCGGTACTATATATATATATATATATAGTCTAATGGAATCTCGTAATTACGCATAGCACGACGCGAAGCGGAAAAAATCGCGGGGAAATATCGCGGGAGAAGCGGCTCCATCCATCCATCCATCCTTCCTTCCTTCCTTCCTTCCTTCATTCCATCCATCCATCCATGAGATTGTAGCGGAATAAGAAAACCAATCTGACGCCATTTAATATACGAGGATGTAATTTCCGCGCGATCGAGTTTCGACAAAGCGAGATGTGTGTTTCTCTTTATATAAATTGTTTCCACGAATATTAAATTTAGTTACTCCAGTTAACAAAAGTGTGTCAACCGCAACATACAGTTTCGCTCGACTTTGCGGTAACTTTTAGATTCTAACCAACGTGTCGCGGATCATTATTCTAGAGAATAAAATAATATTATATAATTGAAATATATATATTTATAAATTGCAATTTGCATGTATACTCACATCACTTGCCGCGTGAGCAGGTCAGAGTATCGCATTTCTGCACCCTCTATTCCTACCTTGAATTTCACGTGGTAACAACTATCGCAAAAGTGAAGTAGAAATGCGTGTCTTGGTCGCGCGACGAGTAATACCGGTGTTTAATACCGACGAGAGCGAATATATCGTGGCACGGCGTCGTGCTATTCGTAAGTTTCGACTTATTCATAGACATACAGAGTAAGATACTTGCTTAACGAATATGGTTGTAGGTGGAGTTACAAAAGAGCCACGAGAGAGCGGGCCTCGAGATACGGTGTTTTGGTGGTGTTTAGCACGAGGAGAAGAGAGAGACACAAAGAAGTAGATTGAAAATGTGTCGTCTATACATCGTGAGATCAAAAAGGGTATTAGAGAAGGAATACTATACAGCGATATAATGGTAATAAAGTAATAAATAGATGTGTAGGTATGTGTTTAGGTGTGGTTTGCGCAAAACACAGGCTCTTCCACTGACTACGTCGGCGAACGTTCCGTCGACGCTCGCGCGATTTTTCCTCAGCGAGATTTCGGTCTTTCGCGACTTCTCTCCCACCGTCACGACGGAGCGAACGAGTATCTCTCTCCGCGGCGGAGTTTCCGCTGACACAAAGTTCAGCTGAAATTAACCGGAGGGCAAATATTTGCCGCCAATCTGCACCTTTGAAGTCTAGTTACAGGGCGGCGTTTCCGTCCTACGCGCGTTAAGTATCTCGCAAAGCCGCTGAGAAAAAGTCGAGTCGAGTTTGCCGAGGAGAGGCCGCCATCAGTGCGGCGGCGGCCTTCCGCACGTAATCATCGCACGGCATTTGACGCGTACGTTACGCCGACGTGTACTCCTCCTCGGGTATGTGCTCTGATTGGTACATGATGATGAAACACCCAGCAATACGTTACTTGTGTGTAGATAATAATAATATATAAGAGGCTTTGTGTGGTTCACGGGGCATTCTTTTTTTTTCAACTTACCATCGTAACGTCATCTATTTTTGAGATACTTCGAACAAATATGTTGACGCGGACAACCGCGGGCCCATCTAACATGGCAAACAGAACAAACAAAATTAATCAATCGCTGAGCAGCAGTCAGATACATCGATAGAGAGATGTGTGCGTGTGTGGTTAATCTCGATCACCTGCGATCGGCGACGATTCGTGGTGAAATGTACTTAACGTATCTTACTAGAGACATCTCTCATTCGTTCGAGGCCAGTACTCATAGTCAGATCTCATATTTACGGTCGTCTCGAGTTCATCCTCGGATGCATCGTGGTCGATGAAACGATCCGCGCGAACTCAAGACGATCTGAAACGTAAGATCCGACCGGATCGGCCTTAGGACATCGACCCGGACGGCGTTCTGGGTAAAAATCAAAATCTCAAACACCCGTACGTATCGCCATCGTTAAAAAGTAACCGGGAAAACGTTTAACCGTCATCTTAACACGCGGCAGTAAACATCCCGTTGTTCCACAAAGCACGCTGTTTTATGCGCATTACACCCGTCGTTTCATAATAGTCTCCCTCTTTTTCTCTCGCGCGCGTAATCCGTGCGCACCGTCTCCCAACGCGGAAATTTATCACTCACGTCGAAAGCGCTCCGCTATTACCACGCGTCATTAAAACACGATCCTCATAACGACGTAGATTTGACCGTACATAAGAGGAGCCAGATCTATGGATCTCGCCGTTTCCTTCGCAGTCCCCCCTTTTCCTCGCGCCGGCGTAATCGGCCACTTTTCCAAACTCGATTTTCCGTATTCTCACGCCTGAGACGCGCGTCGAAGAATCGCGACCGCGGAAATACGATCGCGCCCGACGAACGGGCGTTTTATTTCGCGGAATGCGCAGGGAATATCGGTCGCGCCGCGATTCCGCGAAGCGAATTTTCTCCTACCGCTCGCGCTTGTTTACCCGCACGGAATCGATGCTCCCGTAGGAAATAACCGGCGTCGAGGATAATCGATACAAACGGGGCGAACGACGCGAATCACGAGATACGGATCAACGGAAAAGCTAAATAAATTGCAATTCGAGCGATTGAAATATGAAGAATCAAGCGGAAGCGCGATGAAAAATCGATGACAACATTCGACGACGTGTCTCCCAACGAGTTTCTTTTCCCTTGAAACTCGTCGAAATGCAGAGGAACGTTGCGAGACGCCGAAAACGCAAAATTGATAAAAGGCCGCGGATAGTCGCGGAGAAAATATTCGTGTCGCGAGATTCGTTCGCTCGGGCGGACTTTCGAGATTCGCCGTTCTATTTTCGCAAAAATGCTCCCCGAAATACACGCGTGGCAAAACGTCGGAAAGAATTAACGCGCATTCCCTCCCTCCCTTTCTCTCACTTTTTCTCCCTACAGACGCGCGAATAAAAAAACGGGGAAAAATATTCATAGAGGGGGTGGGGCTTGCGAGAATTTCTTTGCTCGGCACAGCAGAAGACCCGTCTGCGCTCGCGATATTATCGAACAAAATTTCCATGCCGCCATCACGATTAGCATCAAAGCGAGATACCCGCCCTTTGAATGTCACGCACAAAAAATACGCACGGCGAATATGGCGCGTCTAACATCGTTGCGCTCGTGGCGAGCGAGGAGAATATGCGATTTCAGCTGGAGCGTTCCGTCCCCGAAAGTGCATTTAACCTTTCGAGCGGCAAACTCGATGCATCAACGACGATGCATCGACTATGTTAAACGCCTTCACGTCAATCGCCAACGGCATTTGACGATATTAGGAAACCGATGCCGTGAAACCACCATCGGCGTCGTGTGCGCGCGCGGAAAACGCGGGACGGATGTTACACGTGGGAAAGGGAGGGTGTTAAAAGACAGGAATAACACGCAATTTACAAGATATTATCGTTCAGCCAATCCATTTCCCCCGTAAGCGAGGATGTTTTTCAACTTTTTCAATTATTCCGTGAACCGTGTGTGTGTGTGTTGTATGTGTGTATATGTATGTTTCTCTGCGGCGACGATTTTTATCGTCGTGAGGGAACGTCGACATCCCAAAATCTCTCATGTCGACGGCGATTAATAAGCCAATCGTCTTCTCTCAGCTCTTGCGCGGATATTTATCGTACCGTTCGCGGGAACCTCGCGTAGATTAGATACTTATTGCGCCAGCGGGCTATCGACAGCTATCGGAAGGGCGATTAAGCTCGCGGCGTCATTATCAGCCGTTAAACGCCGGCGCGCTCCGTTACGTCACCATCATCCGGAGTCTTACTGTCCGCAGCATGAACGAGCCAGCCGTATCGTCCTGAGCCATACAGAGTGTTTGCGTACCATTCCGCCCTACATGAACCAGGACAAGACGTCGGACACGCAATGGTCGCCGGCGATCCCCAGCCTCGTCGATATCGCGCGCGCTCGCCCTTCGACCGTACGAGCTCTGAATTCGGAATTTCTCGCGAGCGGGTTTACTACGAGGGCTGCGTTCTGATATTCGCATAAAGTTTGCTGTAGATTTTTCGCGCTGGCAGCGAATATTAGAACGCAGCCAAACTCGAGTGGGTATCGTCGCACTTTTGAAATCGTCGAGGCAACAACCTTTCGTTGGCAGAAATGGTCGCGATATGAATGTCGATAAGTTCGATGAAAACCGCGTCGGCTAGTCGGCTAAAAACAAGCGTGGAATATATGCGTGGAGAAATGAATGCGATCGCGTAAAAACGCGACAGACATTCTTCCCGCGAGCACACCTTAATCGGCTGCACTGACTGATTCCGCCAAAACTCATCCGTCCTGGAGAAACTTTTCTTCGATTACTGTCCCTTCCCCATCCCTGAAAGTATCGAACGGTATCGGATACCCAATAAGACAAAGTTTCGAAACCCGGTGGAATTTCAGCGTCCTCAAGTTCGGGTGATAAATTCTCTGCCGTCGAAGAGCAATTGGCATAAAGTGGATTGACTCGTACGGCCGACCTCTTCTTTATCGGACGGGAATGTAACTTTTCTGAATCGACGTTTGAATTATTCGCGTAATATGCAAAGGAGAAATCGCACGATCGGTCTGCAGGATAATTGCTCGTCTCCCGGCCATTTAATTATAAAATCGTCTCATTTCGCGCAATCATTTATCGGAATAAACAATGTTCCCTCCGTCAGAGATCCCGTCGTCGTAATTAAAGTCGGAACGGTATCGTTGGGATACGTATAATACAACGGATCGATCGATCGCTTCCTCGTGACATCGCTCTTCGATCGGCCGAGCGAACAGCGTTTTACACGGTTAGAAACGAAGAAGGCCCGATGGGGTAAGCCTAGCACGTACGAGCGAGAGTGCCGGAACGCGTTCGACGTAACTTCTCCGACGTGCACTTCCGGCCGGAGCGGCTGTTAGTATGTGTAATCTCGTTACCTACGTGGAACATAAATTTTGCCCTCGACAGGGCGCCGCGGCCGATCGTCCCTTCGCGAAATCGCGCTGAGCGTTCATTGCGTGTGCTGGAAATACTCTCCGCGAGCCCCGTAAAAGCCCGAAAAATCATCCCAGGGACGCCCAGAGGGTCATACACGTTGCTCGGATGTCCTCCAGAAGACTCTCTCCCTCCCTCTTTCGTCGCGGTGCCACTCGATATACGGCACCGGCCGGCGATATAACGAGAGAAATAAGATAAGACCCGGAAGGGTCGACCCTCGTGGACGGTAATTGCCTCAAGTCAGATCGAGAGCACGGCCGAGGATTAACGCGTCCGAGCGCGTATTATTAGGCCGAGCCTAAATAACGACCCCGTCCGAGTGTAATTACCGTATCCTCGACTCTTCCCGTCCGAAAACACGCTCCGGTGTCACTCTTAGCCCTCACACTGCGCAGCGTCCCCGATGGTCTCTCCGATGCGACGTACTAACATACGCAAATGTATAAGCTGAAATGCTACATGCCTGCGTCTATGCTAGAGTGCTAAAGTTTCTGGGGTGGGTCTCTTAGTCAAAGGTAGCGGTGGTGGTCGGGTAGTGTGTGGTTCCCTCGAGAAGAGGTGGCTAGTAACGCCGAGGCGGGCGAGGCTATGGGGACTAGAGGGCAAAGGAGGGCAAGATGCTGACCGGCACTCTGCTACGTTGCTGCTCTCTACGTTGCGTGTGTTGCTTTTGCCAGCCTGGTCATCCCGTCCGGTTGCCACTCGCTCTTTCTCACACACACACACACACACCCTCTTTCTCGGATTTTGCACTCTCGTCTCGAGACCTAAACCTATTTTTGCGCCTACTGCGTTTTTGCAAGTGACAGACAAATAAAGAAAGGGAGAACCCGCCGGCAAGAGAGAAACGGCGTTGCGCCGCGTTGCGGTTAGTTAAAGGCTTTGATTGTGTGTTATAGCGTATACTTACCATCTTGATGTCACTAATTGTCGCAATGCTTCGCACAAACAGGTTTACCCGGACAATGGCCGGCCCATCTAAGGGCAAAAACAATACAGCTCCCTTTTAGTGAGTCAGCATTTCTGGTGGCTTACATACTCTACTGTGTTTCCGACATAATCTTACTGCGCTCTCGGGTATTATCTATTAAGCGGTCCCACCGAGACTCGACGCGTTTCGGGGCTGATCGGGGAATAGGTGCGGAATGATAGAGTGAGTTGTTGGTCACAGGTCGTCCAACTCGGCCGAGATACTGTCGAAATCGCGTGAGACAAGCGTATTTTCGAAACTTATCTCTTCGTCGAACAGTGTCGACCAAGGATTTGCATATTTAGGCTGACATCTTATTTTTTCTCTCTCTCTTTCTCTTAGACATTCGAGCTACGAAAGTTGCAAGGTTACGGTGGAAGACCACGATGGTAGAAAAAAATGGCATCGCGAGAGCCGAGAAAGAATAATCGTCGCGGCGGGCCCAGCACCGTTCTCGAGAAAAATCCCACGCAAATTCTTCCCTGTCGTCAGCCAATTATAACGCGACAATAAACTGCGGGATCGTGAATTACATACCTGAACACCGTTCTTGCGTGCGGATTTAATCCGATGAAACCCTTACAGTCGGTCTTTGAGATATCTCGGTATCTCGGTAAGAGCAGTCTTTACTTTCTTTTCTTTCTCGCAAACGGCACGGGGTGCAAGCAACAACGCGTGTGTCGCGTGTATCGTGAGATTAGCGATCAGCTACGTGGAATTAACCGATTGTTCGCTCGAACGCACGACTCGGCGATCGAAAGGCGGACTCGCGAGGAGCAATATGCAGCGAGGGTTGTTTATCGACGGAAGTAAGCGTACCTCCGGCTTTTACCATCTTCGCTGTCGTTCGTTCGTGCGGCACGACTTGCTTTTGCGTGAAACAGTCATTTCTGCGTGTTAAGCGACAGCGTGTCGTGTTACAAAGTGCTCGTCGCGATAATTATCGCGCGCAGCTGACGGGGCACAAATGCGCCGGATATCGACGACGTTTCCCTCTTCGCCGAAATCTCACGTTAATGCCATCCCCACCCGTCCAGCGCGAAATCCGGTCGCGGCCTGCCAAATCCGGCCGCGGATGAATCCCATAACTGCGTTGGATGGCATACCGATCACGAGCCAGGAACTCCAGCCAAATCGATGCCTTCTCTCCATCCCTCTCTCTCCTTCCCTCCCTCTGTCGTGTCTCTACGCGTGTTAACACCTGCCTTTCGGCCGCTCGATCGCAGCACGACGAGTCGCAACGTAAACACGAAGACGTCGTGCCAAGTCCGGTTTTTATTCGGTCGATACACCGCTTTACAAACTCTCTCGTTTACACCTCTTGTCTTGTCCCCTTGCCTCTCATACACTAATTGCACCACTTCAATGTAATTAACGTCAGGAAGCAGCTAATTCGATTGCGCGAGGTATGCGATCCCGAAACTTGGAGTGAAACAGTCTCTCGCCGCTCTCGGCGAAACGAAAAGGAGAAGAAGAGGAAAGAAAGAAAAAAAAAAAAAAAACAAGCCGCGTGGAAATTGCTCCTTCAAAATGTATGTCCCGCAAAGTTCCTCTAATTTCGCGTTAATTGCCGCGGGTCATCCTCGATTTTCGCCGCTCTACGAAGGGTTAATTGACGAATAACGTGCGAGTAAACTTTTCGCGCGACTTCGTAGCCGGAAGTTTTCATTCGATTACCGTACGTAATGTCGTGTGAGGTCTCGTTAAGAACGATATTCAATCTTCATCCGTTATTTTTCAAGCTACGCGAGACCTGAGTTTTCACGTGCGTGACAATATCAGTTGATTTCCTTGACATTTCCATGTGTTCGTGTCGAAAGGATATTTACGCTCGCGCGACGATGTATCTAGACGATTTCCTTCTTCACCGCCGTGCGACGCCGCGCGACTATGGCGTGATTAATCACCGTACAGCGCAGTTCGTAATAATTCGGCAACAGAGTTCCGTCGCGCTCTAACGACACTCGTCGGATGCTACAGTTATTGAATCTTCCTCAGGCTGCGTTACGGCCGCATACGGCGGTTCAGTTATTAAGTCCAGATTTGCGAACCATTTTACAGACGGAAGACGCGCGCATAAGACACAGCTGATGCGCAACCACAAAGGGGATGCGGTCAGCGTAATATCCTCGCTAATGCGCCGACCGCCGTCCCGGACTCCATTCCGGCTTAAACGATAAAATTAGCGGTAATAATAACATTTTCCTGCTAAATCTCGGTTTACTCTGTTTGTTCGTACACGAGCCAAGAGAAACACATGCCTTTCTATCGCGAAAAACGCGCTAAACACGCCAAGAGCGAGATTATCGAACCGTGATAGTCTTGTGATTTATTTGAGAAGGGATCGGACGCGCCAAATATTGCATTCCGTGCCTCGTGTAATTAGACTCTTTGGCCAAAATAGAGGACCCGAATTCCCGGATTTTTCAAGACCCGCCTCGTGTGTGTGGCGCATCTCGGGTGATCCAAGTCGGATAATCGCTAAAGAGGAGGGTTGAATCTCTCGTTGCTGCAGACGCGCGCCTTTCCTCGGGTCTGTACGCGCAAGAAAAAGCAAGAGAAAGTCGTGCTCGCGCGAGGGACTCGTTTAAATCAATTATTTTCGCGTGACCAGGAGAGTATGTAAAATGCTTCTGCGTGTAAGATTTTTTTCCACGCAATCAATCGTGCGGCCTGCCCGCCTTTACCATGATAAATCCAGGTGGGTATACCCGCGCGGGTATGGATGGTGAGTATAATGCAAGACATTGGCGAAAGATTGAACGACAACAGTCCATCAAGATTGTAATATAAATCAGCCGCGCTATCGCGGACAAAGCGCGACGCAAATAGCGTGTTTGATCGATATTGGGACCACGCCATTCGTTACGCCATACACATTGTTGCGCACGGATAGTCCCCGAGCCAAAACAATCCGCGTGTTACAGATCTATCATTGTTCCAACGGTTCGTAGAAACGCTTAATTTACAAACGACCTATTGTATCCTTTTAACGCCGCAGCTGGCATTAAAGAGGCCGCGATTACTTCGGCCGCCGAAGCAACGTGTTTGCTCACCAGTCCTGCGTCAACGGGAATCACAGTGATGTGACTGTTTTTCTCCTTTCGACTTGACAGAGCGTGGGTGTGTGAAAGTGTGTGTGTACTGGAAGCGTTGCGTGGGAATTTACACCCTTCGTGAAATCGCATTTACGTCCTCCTGATTCGCACGGAACGAAAACTAAATGAAAGAGCGACACCAGCTGCCCCGCGTCGCTCAATCGATCGCGAGCGAAAGAGAATGCCGGTGGAGAGAGCGCGAGACGCCGGACTTTGGCGCGTCGTCGCCGCACTCTCACGCTCGATTAACCCCACGATAAACGGGGCTGTGCCCGTGATTGCGGCGAAATTATACGCGATCGATCGAAGGGCATCGACTATTTCCGAAATTACGGCCGGGAGAGGCTCGGACGATGCTCCGCGCAGCGTGATGGTGAAAAGAAAAAGTGGAACTATCCGCGCGCAATCTCGTTCTGCTCCCCCGGCCGAGTGGCGGCTATGAATTTCCGTTGCGCTGTTGCACAAAAAGTCGGCTGATACGCGAGAACGATCAAGAGCGCGTCGTTCACGCGACCTTTAAAGCGGTCTCGGACGCGAAATAAGACACCGGAGCGGAGAGCGATTAAAAAGTCTTTACACGCCCGTAAACAGCTAATAATAAGGAATCCCCGCGCGCGCTTCTTCCAATCGAGGCGCGATATACAGGTGGGCAGCGAGCGTGCTCAGGGAGCGTTTCGCCGCTCCTCGGTTTTACTACCACGTGTTATCGCGCCGATTCATTCCATTACTCTTTCACGCCTGTTTACAGGGCCCGATAGAATCGTATCGCGATTTCAACCCGGCGACGGTAAACTGCGTAAATTACGTACCTGTTTGAGAGAATTTACGAACATCGTCACAGCGTTATTCTCTGCTTCACGAAAACGGAGTCCCGACATGTAGTGGTGGTGGGTGGTGGTAGTAGTAGTAATGTAGTAGTAGCGGTAGTAGTAGTAATAGTAGTGGATTAGATCTTCTTTGAAAAAAGTGTGTCATCACGTAGCATTATGTGTTCTTTAAACGCCCACGTTAGATGCCTCGTGTTAACGCGTCAAGCGGGAAATCGAAAAGAACGGGACGCTTGAGCGCGAGGAGGATCTTTTTCGCGAGCGACTCTCGCGAGAGCTCGGAAAATAATGTAACGTGCTTTACGGAGTTTACTCGGCGATCGTCGTGGTGGTTAGCAACGGGCTCATAAATTTACTTTCGAGACGAACGTGTAGTAAGTAAACGAACGAGCGACTCCGAAAGCGATACTCCCGAGCGCAGAAGGCTCTCCGTTGTCATTTTGATATTTAATTAGTTTGTTTTGGCCGCCGTTGGCCACTTGAGAATTTAATCGATTAGGCGGCCGGACGACCACCAAACGGACGTCCGTCGCGCGCGCCGAGTCGCCCTCCCGCTAACTACAGGAATCGCAGTTGGAATTGTGCGATGCTCGTCGAGACGCGGTCGACGAAAGGATCGATTCCGCCCCCGAGGATCATGTAGGGCTCCGAAATTGCCACGTCGCAAAAACCGCCGATATATCTCGCGCACGTAATGTGGAGGAGATTGGAAGACGGTTTCGCTCGAATTGTACGCAGCTCTCCGCGGGGCGGGCGGAAAACGACGAGATCTCGCGAAATGGCAAGATTCACGCCTATTTTGCGCGAGGGATCAGCCGACGTTTCGCGATGTGTCGGGAGAGAGACGCGACGCGCAGAGTGTTTCGTCACTGATGGGACTCACTTCGAGGGATGGACTTCCGAAACACTCGGCGCGAAATCGCAATTTCAGGAAAAAGTTTGGATCATCCCCGCGCACGGCTCAATTTGCTCGCACATTTCCGCGAATTACCGATGGGAACATGCATCCCGCGCGAGCAGAAGGAACGACATGTTACGAGTGCAAGATTCGATCGATGGTCCCGCGTCTTGGATCTGCATGGACTTTGGAGACCGCTCGTTCCGAACAGCCAAGTTTATGAAGAAATTTCTCGCCGCTCCGGTATGCATTCACAACGTGCGAAAAATTCTCGCAGTTCACGTCGTTCGCTTTTTATCATATCGTCAATAGACGCGTTCGTCGTCCGCGTTGCATCGCATTAACGACGCTTCGCGCATTCAATTTTCCGCACTTGGCGGGCTTAACCTTCCGCCAAAGTGTTTTTTTTTCTTCTTACTTTCTTGCTCTTTATCTTTTTTCCCCTTATCCACCCTACATTCACAGGCTGATTTGCCGCGAGAAATGTCGGTACAATTACGGTACATGGTGAGGATGGGCGGAGGGAGTAATAAGGACGTACAAGAATCTCTATATTCACCTGTTCCGTTCTCCCCGCTCGGCCGGATGCGCGCATCGTACCGGCCTGGTCCTAGAATGTTGTCCAGCACTTGCTTCTCTTTCTCTCGGAAGTTCACCTTTCCCTGCGTACATCTGCAAAAACGAAGGGCGAATATCGTCAGGTCGATTTCACGCGAGAGCTGCGCGAAGCATTTCCGCTTTACATATCGTCTTCAGTCGTAACAGCGCGTTACTCGAACCAATGATTGATTTTGGGATCGAGTGCTCTTTCACACTACAGACGTAGAATAAAAAGTCTCTTTTAATATCGGAAATCAAGATTCGCGTAGATAAGCAAGACGCATCAGATCGCCTGGAAGGATATCTGTGTTGTATTCCCAGAGGTCTTCTCGCATTTTGAGATCCGTCTTTCTCACACACGTATAATTTCGCTCGCGCAATCTGTTCGCGCACACGGAATGGGACATATGAGCTCCCCCGCATAAATTTTATGCACCATAACACCGAGTCAATAACATACATCTTTACGTGTCCTCCCCCCCGGAATTATACTTCCATCGCTTATGCGGTCGCGTGTCGCCTTGACGCCGCTCCAAAAACGCGACTGTAATATTAATTCGCGCGGCCGTGAAACGCGTTCTACCGCAGGAGCACCGTCGTCGGAAATCCGATACACCATTCGAGGATATCGGCGAAATAACCTACCTCGATGGATGCAGCAGGACCGCTAGTAACACCAGTAACGGGAGTGCTCCAGGCCACATTGCGCCGGCCTGCAACCGAACAAGACGCATACATCTTCACAAGAGTCCCTGCCGCGCATTAGCGACAATTAAACTTATATTTCGCGATCTACATATCGCTCCGGTTTCCCCTGCGAGACGTCATCGCTCGGCTGAGTTGTGCGATAGATATTATCGTTTTCGCGCGGACGACGAAAGGTTTAAACAACACGTATGTTCGAAGGACGTCTTCACGGACGTTTTAATGTTATCCGACGCATTCCGTTAAGCCGCGTCAGAATTTAAAACTTGCATTGTTGTTTCGCCGAGAAGGCGGGTTCTAGCCAGACGCGAAAATAGTCGGAGGTGAGATCGAACACCTACCTTCATCTCCGCGAATCCCGAGGATCGATCGAGTTAAGCCGACGTATGTGCGACGTATCTGAGCACGGCGAAGACGATTGTGTTTCTCAGCGTGTGCCGCACAAGAGGTCTCGCGCGATTAAATCGCGAGAAGCGAACGCGCGTCTATCGATCGATCTATCTCTCCCTCTCGTGTATGGATTTGGGTTCGCACGCCGGGAGAGAAATCGGTACGGTGCCGATTGGCGCTCGCGTGTCACTGAGCCCGCGGATGTCTTCCACCCGTTTCGTGTGCCTCTTCGTCCTTGGATGACGACCCATTCTGTTTGTCCGTTCGTCTAACAGCGTATTGGACGCTTGCCCCGACCGTGAAGCAAGGTAGTTGAACCGCTGCCAGAATACGCACAAGCGACCTACTCCCGCGCGGAAAAAGCGGACGATCGCCGCTGCACGTGGGGATCCACGCAGTGTACCTCGAGTTCGGTGCACCGGGCGGATTAGCAACCGCTCGGCGATCCTCGGATAATTAGGGATGTTTTAAGAGCGCGGAATATGGTGCAATATCGGGGAAAGTTTCGAGAGCACCCGACCTCGCTCGAACCCACGGACAGAGCTACTCGAGAGACCTAATCGGCCATTTGAATGCTTCGCGGCCAGTTTCCACCCTCCCCTGCCTCCCATTGTTGCCGAGATCTCGCGCGTGATTTTCAATCCACCGTTGAAAGCGCGTTTCTCCCGCGATTCTTCAAGTATTCTCAGTCGCGACTCCGTCGAAATCCGGAGAGCGGTTAAGCGTTAATTCGCATCGCGATCTTCCGTCGTGGAATATCACGCGCAATTTGCCATTTGCCACTTGATTACACCGGTAATCAGCGTGCACGTGTGTCGACGCGAGAACGATTTCGGCCGGACGGCGATTAAGGTGATTGCGTGCAACAAGCTTCGTACGACAAACGCGAGGAAGCAAGGTATGTTACGAGAAATGCTTTTGTAGCAACAATGTCAGGGAGGATACTTATCGCGGCGCAACATCTCCGGCTGTTCGTTTCGTTGACACGTCATTAGCGAATTAGCGTATCACCGGCGCCAGAGATAAAAAGCCACCCCTATCGCTCTATTCGCGTCCTACGACGTCTATTTGCGTTTTTATCTCCTTAGAAAAGGCGCCCTGAGTGCGATGTAAATGTCTCCGGCTGAGAGCACGAGAGAGAGAGAGAGAGAGTCCATAATTCATAAGGTTCATTTTAAGTACGAAGTCATGTTTAAGACGACAGCGAACGAGCTGCGACGACGAGCGTGCAACACCCCGTATAAATGTCGAAACAAATCTTTTTCTTTTCGCACGGAGAAACGACATCCTTCCAACGAATCGAGCGTTCCGAAATTTATCGAGATTCATGGCGTATCAGGGGAGCATCGATTTCTTCTTGGGAGTCTATTCGCGCTAAAGCTGTGGACCACACCATAACTTATAATTCAGGCGCACAGCTGACAAATGGCGGCAAAAAAGAAGAGCGTGCGAAGAGCCTGGCAAGCGATTTAGAGCGCACGCTTCGTGTCATAGTTCGCGTCTTTGTCAACATCGCGGAATGATACCATAAACGAATGCATCGATTTCATCCGCGACGAATTAGCTTATCGCATGAAACGGATCATCGCTACGTAATCAGTCATTGATTGACAAAAGCCATTTAATGGGGGGTAAATAAAGCGCTCGAAAATGCATTTGCGCCGCAGATTGCATCGTACATTTGACGCGTCCCTGCAATTCATCAATCTTGATGCAACTGTAACGGCGGAATATACGTCACGTTTATCATTAAACGAGATCCAACGGGCGAGCGGCAAAAAAAGGGGACGGGACTTTGGACGGAGCGCGCGTGAAAAAAAAATCAGCCTGTCCTAGAATTTCTGTTGAAGTAACTCGCCTTTCCCCGCCCAAGTACTCTCTCTTATCTCGTAATCTGCGAAATATTCGCAAAGTATCGCGCAGTCCCCCCGGCGCGCGTGTTGTTATCCCTTCATTTGGACCGACCGAGAATTCGAAAGGAAGGAAAAACAAGCAAACGCCTTTCCGAGCCCTCCGGGTAGCGCGACCCAACTACGGCGATTTCGCGCCAGGAGGTACGTTTTTCCGCTCGCGCGTAATCTTCGACAATGTCGAGCGATTGACCTATCAATTCGCTCGTCCGTATCTGCGAATCCGTTCTGCCCATATTTATCTGTAACGGCGTGGCCGTCGATCCGCCCAT
Source organism: Dinoponera quadriceps (assembly GCF_001313825.1). NCBI lineage: Eukaryota > Metazoa > Arthropoda > Insecta > Hymenoptera > Formicidae > Dinoponera > Dinoponera quadriceps. The sequence continues at coordinate 117,346 of NW_014557953.1, read as the reverse complement.
GTCCATCTATCAACCTATCCGTCCGTCACCCACCTAGCTACCTGCGCGCGTGCATACTACTTATCCACCTACTATCTTGTCCCTCTTTTTCCTCCTCTAGTTACTCCTTTCGCCTTCTTCCGCTCCTTCCTACTCGATCGGCCGCGCACTCTCGACCGTCCGGGCTGTCACTCCCTCTCTCTCGAGGAAGAGAGATAGAAAGGGACGCCCGGGGATATCTCGAACGTCCGTCGCGCCGTGATGTCGCCGAGATCCGGACGAGATTCGCGCGCGCTCTCCCACGGTCGAGAGAAGCCGGGAGGGAAAAACGCGGGGTCTAAGGCCCTTACCTGGAGAAGCTGACAGTCCTAGATGCTCGGCAGCCCGCTGCTACACTCGATGATTGGCATAATGCCGCTCTCTCGACACTGGCGGCCGGCCGAACTCCCTTTTTCTCTCTCTCCCTCGACTCGTAAAGTGTCCTACCTCGCGAGGTTCGTCTCCTGGACTGCCACCGTGGAGAAAGCTACATGCACCCATACCTACTACCTGGTTGCTGGCGCGCGCTATTGATCCCGGCCCCAGACACCCACCGACCCACGCAGACGCCTCGCGTTGCCGCGTCGCTTTAGCAACGTGACGTCATTCACCGCCCAGCCCGCCGCCAGATTTTCTATACATCTTTCGCCTCTCTTGCAGTCTATCTTGCGCTGCGCTGCTGATATTTCTGCTGCTCTCGATGACGATGATGCTGCTGGCTGTTCTTCATTTCCTCCTGTTCTAACGTGGCGTAGCTGATCCTGCTGATTCTCGAGCTGATGAATGACTATCGCGGCACATTTATAAGTGCGAATTAACGAGACTTGCAGACAATTCGTTGACGCGTCCGTTGCAACGGGGATGACCGGTGATCGGCCGATACGCGTCTCATTGACTCGCGTACAAGAGACGTTCACCCAATCTCAATTTAGATATCTGGCTAGTAAAGAACTAACGAAGAGAGAGCCAGCAAATCTATGCATCGCAAATTATATATAGAATTATTTCTTTGATTATTCCGGCTTTGTTAAGCTTCGAAACAATTAATGGAAATCAACAGTTGATGAAAACGAATGCAAATGAAAAAAATACGCCGGCTGCTTATCCGTCCGCGTAACGAATTAATAATTTCCTTCTCCGAGATTCCGTCGTACTTCTCACTCGGCGAGGTGGACTTCCATCTGGTATCGAAAGTACAACGTCGATACCAAAAGTGTATTCAGTCTCGCTATTTTGATGTAGTACCGATTCTTGGCATCGTCCAAATAGATTTGAGTCTCATGCCGCTTCGAGGCATCGATATATGTACCGAGTATTCGTTCGCCTCCGGTCCTCACGCTCCAGCTAACCAGAGGCGTGAAGATCGGTAATGAGGAACCACACGAGCGAATTCGCGCCTGTAATGAGCTCGAGCGTACCTAGCGCACTCCCTCGGGCTTATTTTTTCACTAATTGTGTAATCCGACATAACTATGATCGCGTTTTCGCGATTGTCGGTTAAGGAACAGATTGACACCTGCCACCAGTCGCCTTGACACGTGTTTACTACAATTTCCCACCATTTTCGATGTTTTGAAAAAATGGATTAGATTGCAAAAACTTTTAATATTTGTCTCTATGTATCGTGTATTGCGAAGTAAATATATGCAATTGTAGCAGCAAACGAAAGATGTTAAACAACAATGACCCTGCCAAATGAAATGCAACGTGAAAATAATTAACGTCGGATCCCTTTGAGAAACTAAAATTAACAAAAAAAATAGAGGTATTCGCGAGCAATATAAATAAAATTATTATACAAGGGGAAAAAGTTGCACAGAAATAAACGAGATGTCCCAGATTTTTGGCACGCGATTTCTGATGGAATTCGCGGAGGCAGACGCGTGCCTAGCGAGAATTTATTTCGCAGCTCTTAGATTTTCTCGGGCAAAAATTTGTATCGTTTGCCGTCTACATTATCAATGTGTCAGAGTCATTTTATTTTGCGTCGCGTGCTGACTGCGAATTACGAGCTCATGATCGAGATTGAAGCGCACGCTTAAAGCACGCGATAACCTTTCGCAAAGACGCAGACGTCAACATTCATCTTGCGATATGTTTTTAAAATATACAATAAGATATACAACACGCATATACACGCAATGACACGAATTGCTTGATATTTCCATTAGTCTTCCATTTATTTTAGCATTTTTATATTTTTATCGTCTGATTAATATTTTTTATTAATGTTCCTATCTTTTTTCACGTACAGCCTGTTTTAAAACGCAATCAATTGCGATAGATAATTAGTGAAACAGTATTATCAATAATAGAACTACCTGAAGAACTACGGAAAGTAACAGCCCTTCGATACACCCATAGTCACGGCTTGTTATTTCTTCCTAAGTGTCGATTGAATGAGTCGTGTACCGTAAGTAGTGGAAAAGACCCTGAGTTAGTTGAGCGCATTATTCGGATTAATCTCCGGTCTGAGTGCTACTGTACCGAGTGTGGAGGTCTAGTGACATTCGCAATATACCGTCTTTGTATCAATAAGTCGCTTTATCTCGAGAAGTCCGTTATACGGCGCGATAGTGCGCACGTGTCATTAATTTACATTTAAAAATTACACAGGTTTAAATGTCAGTGTTTTATCGCGTTGCTTTCTTTTATTTATACTTGGGCGCGAGTAATCGAACTTATTAGTCAGAAGCAAAGCCTCGTGATGGTAAGTCAGTGCGTGAGAAACGAGTAGTCGCAAGGGAGACGAGGCAGCATTTACAACGTATCGATAGGAAGACCTCCCGGAATCTGCGGAAGGAAGATACGCGAACTCAAAAGGACACGTTTGTAAAGACGACGATCGTGTACCCTTCTACGTAAGTCGGTCGCACGTTTTGTGCCAATTTGACGCACGGTATTTGTTGCGCGAAAGCGAATAATACAGCGCGCAGACATTGCTGTCAATTCCGCTATTATAACCGGCTGTGCCGCGACGCGAATAATAAACGATGTCTTTCAATACGGGAAGTCTATTTTCCATATTATCTTATCGATCTCGTACGATTGATATATATCATGGGAAATAAAAAGTATTAAGATAGGACGTGTAAATCAGTGACTGGAAAATTGGAAAGTGACTTAACGGAGTAGTGCGAGGCAGTGTGTTGATATTAGCGCATCGAATTCCATACATTCGCAACAATTGTGAAATATGAAATGCATAGCGCATCGGGATTGCTCGGTATTAAGAAGTATGGTTCTTTCAACGATGAGAATATAAGACGCGGAAGCGGAATCTAAGATCAATTCTATCCGTTGTGTGTGCCACGTACGCGTATTACGTCGAATTCCGCGCATGTCAACCTATAGAAGCTTTTATGGAATCATATCCGGGAGGCATACGAGCTTTCTTTTATTCGCAAATGTATTCGCTTTGACAGAATATCGCTGCAATAATTGAGTTGTCCATTTGACGTGGCCGCCGGTATTATTATCCTTAGTATATTCCATTCGGCACGTCGTCGAACGTTATACGAAAGTGACACATAGATCGCGGAGCGCATTTAATAAATTGCAATAAATTTTGGAATAATTGAAAATAATCGAATCTACCTCTTTCGAAATAGATTGTTCGAGAAATATTATTTATATTTCTGTCAGCGCTTTGTCACAACAACAATGATGTGACCCCCCATTCTCTCTCTCTCTCTCTCTCTCTTTCGGTAGTTCTAATAAATATCTAATAAGAGAAAGAGGAAATTTTTACTATTTCTTAAAGATAATTTGTTAGAGATAAGGCAAAAACAAGATAAGACTATGCTTCTGTCTTCACACGACACATGTAGCTATTTGATGTTCGCTATACGATGTACAATTTCGACGTACAGTACCTCTTTTAGAAGTACGAACTGGTACAACTCATAAAACGTGACGAGGTAATTTTTTCGAAAGTAGCGAGGAAATTGTATGTGAGATACGAGGGTTACGCTGATACCACGTCGACGAACCTTTCATTATTATCACCGAAGCTGAATTTAACCAATGTATATACATTGTGTTGAAGTACAAAACGAAATACGTCTGATCGTAACTGTGCGAAAAGCCTGCTAAACATTGTAAAATGTAACATTCTTCTACTTCGAAATCTTCGTTAGTATTTTCTCACGAAAACGCGAATTTCACCTCACATGTATCGATTTGTATCTAAGCGATACCCTTATTTATTATAATTATAAAATATTTCAACGAGAAATCAGAACAGTAAGAATTGAATTTGCGAACGTTTGACACGTGTATTTACAATGTGTTGTACATTTCAGATACCAATTTCAAGAAATAGCCACCATTTAATAATTTTATGAGGAAAATTTTATGAGGAAAATGTTACAATTCTAGATAAGAAGAAAATTCTAGATAAGAAAAAAACATTTCCATGAACACCGGATTTCGAAAGCTATACATGTTAAAAACCGAATCAAAGCTTAACGCACAAAATACTGAATTGCTCAACGATATTTACATTTCGCTATTAAATGTGTTATATGAAATGTTTATTTCTTTGGTTTCTTTCCCAACTTTCAACGACAAACAAGATAACAACTGACAATATATATAGGGTGTTTCTTGTTAAATGTCACATTCAAAATGAGATGTGTTATCCTGAGAATGGCCTAATCTACAAACATAATACATAATATATAGATTACAGATGAAGGTTATTTTGGGCAAAATCCTTCACAATTTTACAAATGATGCAAATTTTGGATTTATTAATTAAAGAGACATTTATATATGATCATTTTCGATAATTAATAACTCAAAATGTGATTGTTTGCAAAAGGGTAGAAGATTTTTTTGTTCACATTGACCTGAACTACAAATATTATACATGACGGATGTCTCACTTAGTAACAGACATCCTGTATATTGTAGACTATTTTAATATTTGCCAAAAGCCGATAGTTTGCACACTCCGAAAGCGTTTCTACGGATGACACCGGGTTTATGGATTTGCAGAATGCAGTCGCTTGGTAGAATACATATTGAATAATTATTTAAAAAGTAATGTTTCTTGAATTCAAATTGCACTTTTATCATAATCTTTTATCAATAACCATCCCTCCACTCTGCTTTGACATCTTTGCACTGAACGGCGATAACCTATCAGGGGCATATAGATCGCAAAATAGATTTCAACGCATCATTTGATTCCGTTCCATATCCCATCTCTGATGCTTCTAATGCTAAACTCGACATTAATATTTTACATTTTTTTTATCTTCTTTATGATCTCCTATTTAATTTATAAAATGATAATATGGTCGAAACGCTTCCGATTAAAATTGCGATTGACACCTGCGTTATACAACACATTGCAAATACATATGTCAAGCATTCGCAAATTCGGACCTTACTGTTCTGAATTTCCTATTCGATTAAATCGGTCTTGTGAAATATCCCTTAATTTAAAAAATATTGTTTATATCTTATCACGAGTTTTATTACAAAGTCTTATAATAATACGAGTCATATATATAATTGCCATAAATATAATAACAATATATTGTTTGGATAAAATAATGCCGATGCGAATATTGTCGAACGCACACATTGTGTTGCTCGCCAGTAAATCCGACGTAACCCGAGATACGAAACCTTTTTGTACTTTTCTCAGACCATTTCTGCGAAGTATGTGCCGCGTATTAAGTTACACGCTATGTGTACAACGAAATATAATTACGATAAAGCACTTATGAAAAGAAAATTTGCCGCGCATCTTAGTTCCTGGAGACGCTGACTGGTTTGACTCACCGCAACTTATTAGGGGCGCTTCGTACCTCCGAGCCTTTTTAAAGCTGCGTCATTTTTCTCCGATACAACAAAAAAAAAAAGCAAAGCAAAAAGAGAGGAAGCGAAAGAGAGAGGGAGGAGAGATACAGCCGGCAAAAGTTACACGGCGGAAGTTGCTTCATCAGGCGTTTCCCGTATTTGGAACTTGTAATAACAAACCTGTCGTGCCAGGAGGCGGCCACGGGGGTGAAATATGACCTATTTTCGTCACTCTCCGGATTGAAAGTATTTCCGACGTCTGAGGGTTAAGCTAAGGCGGGAAATGTCGGATCGAAACGCGGGGGAGAAAAACGGTGCGCTCCTCCTACTCGTCGTGGGTCGCGCTATAACGCGGGCTGACGTGTGTCGATATACAGAGGCGCCTCACGTGTTTCGGTCCAGCGTTCGGTCTCCCCGGGACCATAACTCGATATCTTCTGGAAAATCCCTCTATCGTGCTTTACAACCTGTACGACGTCCGAATTGAATGTTAGCCCGGGACGACAAGCGCTTGTAAATACCGCGCGGTGGCTCGTTCGTCTTTAACCATTCCGCTATATTCCGCCGACAGTGTATTAGGGAACGGGGCAAGAGGGTGAAGAAAAGATAGAGAGAGAGTAGTAATTACTCCGGTCGTGAAATACTTTAATCTTTTACTCGAAATTAAAATTCCAATCGGTCTTCATTTTTCAGCACCGTATTTCTTTGTTAAGTTCGATATCAGCAACTTTATTTGCGTTTAAAATTTCCGCGTTCGCGATATTTCTCCATTAGCCTAAACCAATATTCCCAGTCGTATATTCGCTAAGTGACGTAGCCTCGTGTATTCGTTGCCGTAAATAAAATAGCACGTCGCGTATCAAATGTACAAGCGAATCGATAATTTCGCGAGATCGTCCGCTGATGTCGCTCACGAGCAGAACAACATCGTTGCAGAAGGTTTACAAAGTCAAGAGTGTCCCGAGATAAAGTATGATGCGTGCCGGCTTTTTCATTCGCAAAATCAATGGCTCGCGCTTGCTGTGGGAAGTGCAACGTCGCGCGAGGTCGATCGCACCCGCGATCGAACGTTGCGACATGAAAGATGTGGACAGCGAGTCGCAGCACGTGCGGTCGTTCGAGGATATTCCCGGTCCAAAGAAGTTGCCTCTGATCGGCAACATTTTTAGATTTCTACCGTACATAGGTAAGAACCTTCCAGACAAGTCCGAGATCCTGAAATTTTTATCATCATCGGCCGGATTTAAATTTACGCGAGATCGAATGTAATATAATTACATCGCGACGAAATTATTTAAGCGAGTCCTCGATCTCGCGTATTATCCGCTGGCAACAACGTTCGTCTAAATACGACGCGTTTCGGTCGCTCGATCCGTGTAGAACGATCTTCATGTTCAATAAGCGCGTGTTTAATAATACCCGCAGGTGAATACGCTGAAGAGAATTTGGTGAATCAGCTGCTGATGCTCCGCGACGAGTTTGGCGATGTCGTCAAACTGGAAGGTCTACCTGGTCGGCTGCCGGGTGTTTTTATATTTGATCCGGAGTTGTGTCAAACGATGCAACGACTGGAGGGCACCTGGCCAGTGCGAATAGCCATGGAGTGTCTGCACCACTATCGCGTGAACAGGCCAGATATATACGGCGATCAAGTCGGTCTCGCGACTGGGTACGTCTTCGAAGAATATAATTAATGGAAGAAAGTTTCCCCTTCTTTACACCAGTACACGGAGTATCTCCCGGATTCTCCTTACATTCTACGATTACCATGATATTGAAAAAAATTCGAATGCGAGTACTATAGAATTTTGCCTGCTAATCGTGTGTATAGTTTTCCAATCGACTCGACGACTTGTCCGAAGCTAATCTCAAATACGCAGTGTCGAACTATTAGATTAATATTACGCGGCTATTACCAGCGGCTGTCGATTAGCGTAAATAAATATCGGTGCGACGCGACACGAGCGATGAAACGCGAACGTCGTCGATATCCCGAAAATTCATCAAAATACGGGAACACCAGCTGACAAAGCAACCCGCTCTCACTCCCGTTAGTATGTCCTGTACGGTCGATAGGATATACAGAGAGAGAACCACGGAGGCCAAACACCAGGCCTACCTACGTAAATTACACGTCTTCTCCTGGGCAAAGGGGAAGACTGCACATTATCGTGCATCCTCCTCTTTCAGCCAGGGCAAATCATGGCAAGACTTCCGCACGAAAGTCAACCAGCATATGATGCAACCCCGAGTGGTCAGGTCATATGTTACGCAGATCAACGATATGACCGTCGAATTCATGGAGAAGATGCGAGTGTTGCGAAATCCCGACACCCTGGAGCTACCGGGTGACTACATTAACGAGCTGTGCAAGTGGAGCTTGGAGGGTGAGTAGCCGCGTGCGCGCTAGTTCCGACCGCCGAATATTTATGCCGACGATGTTTCACGCGTCCTCTTCGGACCAGAGAATATGGTGTAAGCCGCGCTCTCTCAATAGCCGCGGTAAAATGCAGCGGGTTGTATAACGCACTGTTCTCTCTCTCTCGATTCAACGTGGCTCGGGAATATTCGAGGTGAAATCGCAGAGTCCATCAAAGTAAACGATAGACGAGAGCATAGCCAGTTATGTTACGTTAATCCGTCATTGCGTGCTAATGCTGGACCCGAATCGAGAACGTCAACAGTAATCTGCCATTATGTAATTAATAGCGATAGGTATAATCGCGCTGGACTGTCGACTGGGGTGCTTAAAGCCTGATCTTGCCGCGGACTCGGAGCCGCAAATAATGATTAATAGCGTGCACGATATGTTCGACCTCATGTACTGCTTAGAAATTAAGCCATCCCTGTGGAAACTATACAATACGCGGAAGCTCAAGAAGTTCTTCCGCACGATGGATACGATTAATGGGTAAATATTGAAACTTATACTCGTTATACGTCAGCATATTACGGCAAAGTCCCGCCAACTTGTTACTTCTCGTCGTCATTACCTTAATGCTTGATATATCTCTCAGTAACGAGTATTCTCGCGTCGCGTAGTTACGAGCAGCTCGACACTCGGATAATGGATCGCCGCCGATCCTGCGACGATTGCTTTTCGCAGGAAAGAAAAAAGAGAAGGGAAATGGCTGTTTTCATTAATCGACCGTCCCACCGTTATCTCTGCGTTTCCTCTACCGCGTAATTTATTCCGCGCGTTATTACAAATCCGCCGAACGTTATCCGCTCGCGAGATCCCAATTTTCGATTTTCGTTTATCTCGTCTCTTTCAGAATAGTTATTAAACACATCGAGCTTGCCAAGAAGAAGTTTAGCGAGCAAGCGAACAGCGGACAGACCGAAGAACGCAGTGTGCTGCAGAAACTGCTGCTTATCCATGAGAAAACAGCAGTCATAATGGCGGCCGATATGTTCACGGCCGGTATCGATACGGTGAGATTCTGGTTTTAATAGCTCGACCGCGAACGAAATTATTCTTCCTCCCCGTCACGCGGCAAATCGATACCGTCGTTATTACAGACCGGCAATACGGCCGGCGGCTTGCTGTATAACATCGCGAATAATCCGGAGAAACAGGAGATACTACGGAAGGAAGTGATGTCCTTCTTGCCGGACAAATCGTCACCCATCACGCCTGAGATCCTCGAACAGACGAAATACACTAAAGCTTGCATTAAGGAATCTCTTCGTACATTCCCTATAGCCGTTGGTTCGCTCAGAACCACGCAAACGGACCTGGTTCTGGGAGGATATCAAATACCAAAAGGGGTGAGTGCAATATTCCGTTCCTCCCTTCCTCCCCCTCTTCCTGCTCTAATAAATTACAACGATCGAGATTTAATATCGACTTACCAATTAATATCCGCGTGTACACTCTTATCGATGCATTTGACGAACGTTAATTAGGTAATGCGTAATTGGGATATTAATCAGATAAGAGATAATTAAATGGCGAGAAAAATTCGCCGCTTCAGAATTACGCGCGCAGGATAAAACGAACCGTGCTCTAAATGATCCTCACACCTGTCGTCAGATCGGCGTCGTAGCCTGTTACTCGGTGACGGCGTTGGAACCAGCGCACTATCCGCGACCGCAGGAGTTCATTCCCGAGAGATGGTTGCGGGGCAACACGGAGTTCCCATCAGCCAAGAAAGCGCATCCCTTCTCGTACATGCCTTTCGGATTCGGCTCTCGCACCTGTATCGGCCGAAGATTCGCCGAGATGGAGCTCGAGACGCTGCTCATGACAGTTCGTAAACTTTCCCCTCCAATCCGATCGCCCCCGCTCGCTCGGTTTGCGATAACGCGTCTTTTATCAGAGGATTGACGACACCGCAGAGAGTCGCTTGAATCATTCCCTTGAAATTTTCACGGTACAACTTGAGACGTTCAAACACAAGAGCCTCTACCTAGAGATACGACTGAGATTTTACACGCAGTCTAATCGCTCGCCCACCGAATTCTGTTATCCATTAACACGTGTGTTTTCCCATTTAACTCTCTTCTTTTCGTTTTCTCACTTTCAAGAACGCTTTTCCATTTCTCGCCACTTTTCATTTATCTTTCATAACCGATTTTCTTGATGTTTAAGACTCGCCGGGAAATGAAAAGAGAGTAACGAATTTTATCCACTTGTCCACGGATTTCCACGCGCGCATATATACACTCGCGTCTCCGATGCGAATGTAAACGTACTTAAATGGATGTAGCTCGGAAAAGCGATTCTCGTCGGTTTCCTCTCAATCCGCTCGTACGTCTCTTGCACGGAAAACTCTACGATTTTCTTCACCCGATGTTTTATTCATGCATGCTAAGCGACGATGTTTAATAAGCTGAGAGGTTTAAGTGAAAGTATGTCGCCTGTTGAGATAATAAGAGAAACGGACTACGTGCTCGCATAATATATAGATTCCGTAGAGCGACTATGCGTGACCGTGCATGGTGCGATGAAATAACGATGCCGCGCTCAAGTATGAATTCCCGAAGGACTAAATATTCTCGCGAGCTCCCGCCGGCGTCGTTACTCCCCTCGTAAAAAAAAATCGAAGAGCGCGCGATTCCGTTCCGACAGTTTAATGAAGATTAAACGGAGATGACCACTTTTCATTCCGGTTAATACCTGTGGACATTTGTCTCCGAAGTATATATTTTTTACCAACCGTATGACTAACCGAATTACTTCTGAAATCTTCATCACACCTCTTAAAATGAACGTTTCGTTTTTCTCGCGACAAAGCTAAATGTAAAAATGAAAGAAGCCGTCGATTTACCGGCGGGAATGACGAGTTTTAGAATCGTACGTTTCGATTAAATCCAATTTTCGGAATGGTTCTCGCGTGTGGAAAAGCCAGCAATATCCATAGAGCTTGCGCGCTGTAAACGTACAGGAATGTAAAAACGCATTTATTTTATCTAGGTCATACGACATTTCCGGCTTGAATGGCACTACGAACCGATGAAGAACAAGAGCAAATATATAAACACGGTTGGAGCACCACTGCGATTGAAGATCATCGATTTGTAGAGTGTCTCGTACGACATCGGCGCTGTTTTGAGAGAATCGTCAACTTGCACGCGTCCGTGATGCTTTTTCGAAAATTACGAACACTGACGAATGTCGCCGCAAAACACGGCTACTGGTTACGACGAGCGTCTGACCCGGAAGAACCAACCGGGGGTGAGGAAGACGCCATCGACCGACCGCGATTCTTAATCTACACCCGAGGACAGAGAGCGTGATATTTTATAAGAATTTGCAGAAGAATTCGCGTATGTGGAAGAGCGAAAGTGTGCGCTCATATTAAGCGCACGAAAAAACGACGAAAAAGACGAGATGTTGTAAACTGCATCGAGCAATGCATACACTAGCCTTCAAATCGGCTTGAACATTTTTTCGTCGCATGCAGTTCGGCTGATTGCTCAATGAGAGAGCTTAACTTCTGCAAATTAATCGAAATCAAATTTTCTCATTGGACAATCAGCTGCGTTCCGAACTGCACCGAAAACAAATGTTTAAACCGTTCGGAAACTAACTTATGTACGTATAATCGAACTGATTTTCGATATTTTACATGTTTAATGATTGTTCATTTTATATTACTTATTAACACTTTACCTACCGCTATTTGATTTCAATTCTTGATTTCAATACGCACACTCTTTTTCTCGATGCTATTCGCAGTCGATGTTTAATGAGATATCTTAATTTCTCGGAATTATTCAAAAACATATTAGATCTCGCCTACGTTCCAAACAACATCGAGAAAAAAGTTTTCAAACCGTATTATAAGCAAATGTACACTGAGAACCCATTTAGTTGAATCAACTAAATTCTTGTTTAACTATGGGCAAACAAATTTTTTGGTTGTAATAACCAGTTTGGTTGTCTAAACCGAAGGTTTGGTTCTCTAAAGTTTCAGAGGTTGCAAAGAACCAAACCTTGATTCTCAAAAAATTTATCTGCCCTATAGTCAAACCAGAATTTAGTTGATTCAACTAAATAGATTTCTCAGCGTATACGCAAAACCTATTAATAGGTTATCGGATGGTTAAATGCAAAAAAATCCACACTTATTGTCTTTTATGTATTTATTATATAATGCCCGTTAGTAATATTACCGACTACGAGGATTTTTAAATAAAGACACATTCACCGCACGCGTATATATTAGATAAAATATTTAACATTGGCGCGATGCCACTGATACATTAGATAAAACGCTTGTTATAGGAGAAAATGAATAATTTGCAACGTAAAGTGGCAACCACGTAGAGCCATAAATTGCCGTTATTTAGGCATACGCCGTTCCTCTCGCTCTCTCCCTCCCTCCCTTCCTTCCTCTTTTTCTCTCTCTCTCTCGATCGATCCAACGTCGTTACGACGCTAATTTCGTTACATGCCATTTAGTTTAATTACACGGGGCGCAGCATAATAACAGCATTCACAACAAAGTTTCGACATTACCGACTCGCTGATCTGTCGCGAGACTCAGAAGTCAACTAGAAACGGAATTAAGCGCGCAATAGCGCGACTTCGGTATCACCGAATGTATCGTCGGAACTCTCGGCGAGAGACGCTCCGTATGCTCATGAAAATCGTATATTTACACTAGTCGCGGGACGACCCGGCCACCGCGACGATCATTTTGCGTTAAAGCGCGGATGACGCGCGTCGTGCTTCCGCGCGGTACGATAATGCATAATCGGCAAAACGAATCTTAATACGACCCAGTTCCGTTTACGTGACCTCGATGCCGACCTACAGCGTAGCACCGCCACGTGTGAATCTATACTTTTTAACGTGTCCTGTGCGCTTTGAGAGCGTGTTGCAACGGAACCGAGCGTATTAACGCGCGCGCGCGCGCGACGGAAACATGTGCGCGGGGAAAATAATGCGCGGCGCAAAAAAAGGGAGAGGGGGATGGGTTGAAATAAAACGCGGCAAAATCAGCAACGGAGCGCGCGAAAGAACCGAGTATAAAATTCGCGCATTAATTACGCCGGAGAGAATTCATTTATCTTTCTTTTTCAAGCGTAGTCCCTTCAAATGTATCTTAATAAAGGCGCGACCGATCGGGCGGCTGCGTTGAATTTAGCAAAAACGTATAACATCACGAATATCGACCGCTAAAACGAGAGATTTGTAGAACGAGAAAATAACAGCGGGAATCGATAACCGGATGCAATATTAATTATCTAAAAATCGACTTGCGGAACTGATTAAGAAGCGCACTTCATTACCGAGTCTCTAGTGTATACTTACGGAAGTAATCGAACGATAAGTAATAACAGTCAAGTGAAGCATCTGCTCCCGATGATATCGTGCCACTTAACACGCTCTGAAGAGCGATTATATTATCGATTGTGTCGCGCGACGGAACGCCGTACCTCCGCCATTCCAACCGCGGTCGCTATCGCCTAGGAACACGGAAACTCGATGCCGGCGCTTTCACTAGCGCGATAACGCGCCAAGCACTAGTTGTCGACGATCTTATATAACGCGGCGCGTCATCGCGACCGGTCTCAGTCTCCCTCGCTTGCCGCCTCGGCACGGTACGTTCTCGGTGCGATGGCGACGAAAAACACGATGCTGGACTCGGATTGTATGACCCTGACGAGATTCGTGCTGGCGGAGCAGCGTAAGGTGCCGACCGCGACCGGCGACCTCAGCCAGCTGCTCAACAGCATACAGACGGCCGTGAAGGCCGTCAGCTCGGCCGTGAGGAAGGCCGGCATCGCTAACATGTGAGTAGATCTCCGACGTCGTCCATGTTCGCGAGCAAACGAGCGCGCCACGTGGAACGCGCGCGATTCGACGGCAGAGACGAGACCGGGAAGACGTTCCTTTCGAACTTGTGATTTTGCGAAATCATTCCGTTTTACACGCGACGAAGAGAAGCGACGTTTCCTCGCGTCGTCTCGCGAGAGAAACTGTGTCGCTTCAAATGGAAGTTGATTTTCCGCTGGAAATTATCTGCTTATCTTTCTAATTGCGTACCATTGTCATTCCAAGTTGCGCAGCGTCGTTTTATATACGCCCGAGATATATAAGTGGACAATTTTCACACACACACACACCGTGAGACTCTTATTCTATGTCGAGCGCTCGAAATTTAGCGAGGAGACCGAGGACGACTGACATCTTGTATAGTGCAAAGTCTCCGTAGCGTCGTAATGCCAACTAACGTTTGCGCGCATCTCTATTTTATTCAAATGTATTCCGCAGCTGCATATTATCGTGCATTTACCGTCGCGCCCAATTCACAGTAGGCAGTAAAACATTTATCTCCTTGCCCTGATAATTCTGTGATCCCGCATGTAAATAACACACAAAGGATTCCCCTATTATTACAGCGCCTAATGCGTCAATATGAATAAAACAATCGCGCACGTTCCGCGAATTAAACTCTGCTCTTGTTTCAAAAAATCCCACACGGACCGAAATATTCCCGATCGAAAAATTCATATTTTTCGAGGACGAGATATCCGAGCCGTTTCTAAACAATCGTTATCAGGCTCGCCAATTATTCCGACAGGGAATCAATTAATCAACGAAACACACGCGACGCATTCTGATGCTTAGGTACGGTATCGCTGGCAACACCAACGTTCAGGGCGAGGAAGTGAAGAAGCTGGACGTCCTGAGCAACGAGCTCTTCATCAATATGCTGACGTCCTCCTTCACCACGTGTGTCCTCGTGAGCGAGGAGAATCAGCACGCCATAGAAGTAGAGACGGAGAAGCGCGGCAAGTACATCGTGTGCTTCGACCCGCTCGACGGCTCGTCCAACATCGACTGTCTCGTCTCGGTGGGCTCGATATTTGGAATTTACAAAAAAGTCGAACAATCCGATGCGGCTCTTCAACCAGGGCGGAACCTGGTCGCAGCGGGGTATGCTCTCTATGGCTCGGCGACCATGATAGTGCTCTCCATTGGCCACGGCGTTAACGGATTCACGTACGATCCGGCCATCGGGGAATTTATACTGACCGAGAAGAACATGCGTCTGCCTGCCAGGGGCGATATATATAGGTACGAGAAAGATACCGAGGGGATACCCGGAGTTTTCGCTCTTTACCGCGAGCTCGGAGGAAATGTCGCGGCGCACTTTAAAGAGGTCGAACGTAACAATCACGGCGTGTGAAATCTGGTGTCGTTAACACTTGCTAATCGCGCGAGTCACGCCTTATCGAAAACAAGACATTTCGTAAACAGTAACTTCTAATCTGAATCTTTACAAATCTTGCAACGTAAGAAAATCGATACGTAATGAAAAATACTGATTTTTTTAGAAAATTATCAAAGATTGATCGATCGATCGTCGAAAAGGAGGATGGATCTATCTAATCGGTTGGCGATCTGTTAAACATGATATTCTTCTTACGATGAGGAGAAGAAAGAAAAATTATTCATTTTCTCATAGATTTTCATTTCGCCTGCGATAACTTTTCGACCCGTCGATTATATTGAAATCACGTACGATATCGTTATTTATAGTATTAATGAAGGCCACGAGAGTGCGTGGGACTCCTCCATTAAGGAATATATACGCACGAAGAAATACCCCGTGAGTGGAAAGCCATATAGCGCCAGGTACGTGGGTTCCATGGTCGCCGACGTGCACCGAACAATCAAATATGGCGGTATCTTCTTGTATCCCGCGACCAAGAGCAATCCCAATGGCAAGGTAATTTCACATATCGCTTGATAACTAACACGCTTTTTACGGTGAGATAGAGAGGACATTAAGACGGCGAACGATAATAACTTCGCGCAATATATTGCAAAATACTTGTTCGCTTCGCGAGTATATCTTCCGCTTATCTTTCTTATCTTCTCGCGTTTATTCTTTTATCTTTATCTTCGCTTTCGCTATTGCCAAGCGCTTTGATCTTGCGCACTCGTCGTTTATCAGTCTACGGTTCGTGTAATGAAGTAACTTTCTGTATCGACTTTACTTTCTACAGAGAGATGTTTACGCTATCCGATAATTATGTGGTTATGTATTGGACTTTGCGAATTATTTTGGACTAAACCGGCGAACAGATATCTGACGTCGTATTTAGAACGGTGTCCGTCGATTTTTGCCGTAAACACGGACGGAATTATCGAACTCCGCGCGTTATTCAATTCGTGATGGCGCACCTCGGTATCAAAACACCGATATCGGGGTCGGTACTCGAGAACTCGTTTACCAGTAATTAAGTTAAATTTGATCTCATTTTATCGCCACGCTTACGTGTAAGCGCGTCTCGCCGCATTTCGAAAATATACACTTTATTCTCGATGAAATCTCACATTCGTATTCACGCGATGAATTAAACCAACCGTGACAGTTATTGTACAACTGTTGCTAACGTGATTTTCAGCTACGACTGTTGTACGAGTGCATACCAATGGCCTTTATAATCAAGGAGGCCGGCGGTCTCGCGACAAACGGAAAAATTGATATTCTGGACATCGTGCCGGAGAGCATTCATCAGAGATCTCCCATTTTCTTAGGCTCCAAGGACGACGTCGACGACGTGATGGATTGTATAAAAAATAGTCAGTGAGGCAATCTCGTAAAAATGAGAGCGCGCGATCTCTATCGAGCGAATACTTAAATATGTCTCTATTGACATCTCAGGTTGTTGCCCGACAAAATTGTACAATAAACATGTTTCTTTTTCTACCGAACAGCCAGTGATTAATATTGATGTCAACGAGTAATTTTAAGTAGTTTTTGCTGCGCAATATCAATAAATACCTCGGACAATCGCGCGTGTGTAATAATTGTTAATTAATCGAAATTATAATCAAACAAACGCGGAAATGTAATAAATCTCACATCATCGAGCGCTTTTATTGTGCTGCTCATTATGATAATTACCGGCGCGATTATCGGCAAATGTAATGAAACTCATATTCTCACGGGGTGTGCCAAACGTTAATATCCTCGAGTTATTAAAATTATCTCACGGTATACGCGTAAAACCGCTGCCGCAAGATGAAGCGATTACATTAAAAAACATCATCCAAGCTGCTACCAAACGAACAGCCGCTGAACGACGTTAACGCGGCTCAGTTAACGTTTTTATGTCCTCCGAAGAGGAATAAAGAAAAAAAAAAAGAGAGCCTTTTCCCCGCCCTTCTTCCCGCTGATTCGACCGGTGTGTGTGCGCTGTGACGTCAAGAGGCGTCACCGGTGATAATTCCTTTTTTTCCCCGGCAGTGCACGCGATCTAATCAATCGGTGCAACGTCGCGCCTGGCAAACGACCGTCGGTGTCGAGCAATCATTTCCGTTCTTCCGCCTGTAACCGTTAGAGACCGGCTGATAACGTTGCTATTTATTCCGCCATGCGCGCCGGTCTACCGCCCGGCTCGCGTTTAACCTCTTCAGCCTCGAGCGCACCGTAGAAGCGCGAACTATTGATCGGCCGGTCGACAGTGCGCCAGCGCAAGTCGACCGGACGAAGAGAGGCATTCACAAGCGAGCCGCCCTCGGTCGTGGTGTTTGGTCGACGTCTGTGCTTGCTGTTATGCCCGTCACACCGAAGCGTCCTTAGATGCTGCCATCATGTCCGGTGGTACGTGAGATTTTTATTTGAAAAAATATCATTTCTCTCTCCCTCTCTTTTCCGCGTGTATTCGTTCGGTGGTGGCGCCGAGTCATCGGTTAGCCCCGTCACGATTTGCATGGAAGGAATGCGCTATTTACTGACACGAGTATGCACCGTAGAAACGGGAGTCAACGGTAGTTTCTAGACGAAACGCGGTTGCCATACCTGTGCGAAATGCCTGTCGCAAAGTATAGTAACTCGTTTGTTTCCTGCGAACGCTCGTTTCTCCGGGGGATAGAGTGAGTGGAGGGGGAAGAGAGAGATTCGACTGACGCGATATGTCGCGATATTAACGATCTTTTGTTTCGCTCAGTAAGACAGGGATTATATCGGATTTGCGACGCTGCCGGAGCAAGTGCACAGAAAATCGGTGAAGAGGGGCTTCGAGTTCACCCTGATGGTGTTGGGTGAAACCGGTCTCGGAAAGTCGACACTTATTAACAGCCTCTTCCTCGGAGACCTATACAAGGACCGGCGAATTCCGGATGTGGCGGGTATGTAATTTGCTCGATCAACTAGGCCGTGATTTTTCACATAAAAATGTTGATGAATGAAAATTATCTCCCTTGTTGAGGAAGGAGTTTTTCTTTCTTTTCTATCGCGTACCACGGAGAAAACATTATGAATATCATTTAATTAGATAATGGTTGCCGCAACAAAATATTAATGTTATTTTTCGCTCATGCATAGATAAAGGTTGTAAGAGTCATAAAATATTAGGACCAGTGTAGTCGCCGTAACTTCAATGAGGATATCCGTTTATATCACAAATGGATTTATACGAAATTAATAATACAAGAGAGAGAAGAAATTAATAATGCAAGAGTTTGCAGCAGCACCACCTTGCGTGCTTCAGATCAGTGTTTGAAAGGAAATGAACTTTTCAGCCGTGTTTCCCCGTCGACATATCGTAGCTGTCTCTGGAGCAAACACACGCCAGTCGAAAAATTCATTTCCTCTTTAGCATCGAATTAAAAAAAAAAGATACCGGGAGAGTACAACCCTTATAGATCACCTACTTTCATTCAAGATAAATTTTCCCCGCTTGTCGAGCACTTTCGTGGCACCAGTGTATATATATCCAGGTGTGAACAAAGTTTACCGCGAGCGGCGAGCAGTCGCAAGCGGCGCTGCATTGCGGCAGCTACTGGAGGCTCACGTCGAGCCGTTCGTTCGAAAATCGTGTCGGCTGCTGTATCGTGCAATTAAACTCTACAGTTCTCTCAACCACAGTATTTGTTATGCAGACCATAACAGACAGACAGTCTGTACGAAATATTCCTTCGGTTGAGACACCTATACTTGAGAATATATTAAGAGAAAATTGATAAAGACTACTAGGTTGTGACGATTGTAGAGATGGGCATATATCAACAGAAAATGTTAATACGTAATCTATTTAATTTTATTTCATATATACTTCTTTCACAATCATAGAGAATATTGTTGTAGCAACCGCAGCAGTTTTCTCCGTGTGGTCAAATATTACGTGATTAATCGGAATAATTGTGGCGTTGCTTCACGGTGGGCGTGGATGTCGCTGCTTTAACATTTTACGCACTTTTTCTTCCTACGAGTTATTGACCCGCGGAAAATATTTGATCAACTTGCATCGTTGGTAAACCGCTCGTTTTTTCGATCTCCGTCGAGTACCAGTCGATGAATATTTATCGTTCACTTTTAGAGCGCGTGGCTAAGACCACTTCTATTGAGAAGAAGACAATGGATATAGAGGAGCGCGGCGTGCGGCTCCGTTTGACGATTGTAGACACGCCAGGTGAGAAGTACACCGGCAAATTCTTGTTTTTCTACTTATATTTAACCAAATCGCACATATTGTCTATCTCGTTCCATCTGTAGTATCTTGAAGTAATTTTATAATATAATTTTGCGAATAAAAAAATTCGTCAATTTGTGAAATTGTTTCATCAAGATCGACACTAATTAAGATCATTCAAAATAATTCTGTGAAAAGAAGCAAAAATGCATAAAAATGCCGACTCTGTAGAATAATTTTGTAAACATCTCGTTCAAGGATTCGGCGATGCGGTAAACTGTGAGGACACGTGGAAAGCGTGTTCGGCTTACATCGACGAGCAATTTCGCCAGTATTTTACGGACGAGAGCGGATTAAACAGAAAAAATATTCAAGATAACAGAGTGCACTGTTGCCTATACTTCATACCACCGTATGGCCACGGGTATGCGATAAATCGACCGTTAAAGATACTTTTCTCGATGAGGTTAAATGCGACCCCGATACTAAAGTCAATTAATTTATAATTCTAACATCGAGTCAATTTCTTCGCAGCCTCCGGCAAATCGACCTCGAGGTATTAAGGCGCTTACATCGGAAAGTGAATGTAGTTCCCGTAATAGCAAAAGCGGACACTTTAACCACTCACGAAGTGAAAAAGCTGAAGGAGCGCATTTTGGCGGACATCGAGGAACACGAGATTCAGGTAATGTAAAAAAATTCAGAGAGAAAAGTTTCGATCGGTTTGAAAGTTTTCTTTTCTTCATTCGAAATAACGCGAATTCCGTAATCATTTTCTAATATCTATCTATCCTCCGATATTATCCGACGGTAAACCAGCGTAAACCCTTGCGTCTCTGCACAGATATACCAATTCCCGGATTGCGACAGCGACGAGGATGAGGAATTTAAGCAACAGGATAAGGAATTGAAGGCGTGTATACCGTTCGCGGTTGTCGGGAGTTCGACGGTGCTGGAAGTTGCTGGAAGGAAAGTTCGCGGCCGGCAATATCCATGGGGCGTAGTGGAAGGTGAACTTCTTAATATTCTACATAAAATTATAATATTTCTCGCGATCGTATCGCAATATACTGTATGAGGTAAGTATCATTTTTTTTGGTCAGACATTCTTTTCGTTTTAACAAACGCGTTGGAAAAGTCGGGATAAATCGTCGTATTACGACGAGATCTGTCTGATCGTTGAAGGATATGATTTAATTATTCATGTGAATGTCATTACTGATAACTACTACGCTTGTAAAAATCAGAAGTGTACTTGAACGCGATGTCGAAAGAATCGTTGGTTCGTAAAGAATAAAGATTCAACGCGCTCGATGTATATTGAAGCGTCGCTTATTTCGTTAGAGAAATCCCGGTCTTTTAATCAAACGGTCGAGAGTAGGAATCGGAATAAAAGTAGTTACGAATTAAAATCGTAATTGGTGAAAGAGCCTCTCCGTAGCTTTCACGCGTGATCGATGGCGTCAATTAGCGAATTATTCGAGGGCTGCGGAGATCGAATGCATTAAAAGGTGCATATCGTTCTCTCCCCCTCTCTTCTTTTTCGTCTCGTCTCGCCAGTACTTTAATTTTAATGTTCCAATTCTGGTTGATCATAGTTGAGAACCCGAAGCACAGTGATTTCGTCAAACTAAGGACGATGTTAATATCGACGCATATGCAAGATCTAAAGGACGTCACGCAGGACGTTCACTACGAGAATTTTCGGGCCCAATGTATTTCTCAAATTTCACAACAAGCGATCCGGGAACGGAGGTATTTACGCATGTAAATAAATATTGCATTTCAGTAGGTATATATATATATACACGGACGTTTACCGCGCGTTCGCAATGCGTACAGGATGTCTCGAGAGTAACTTATCGCAAAGAACGACTCTTACCGTAATTCACATTTTGCAAATCTGTCGACGATGGGGGAACATTTAGATCATTGTTACTCTAAATATATCGACAATTCCTCTCAAGTGTCCTGTGTGCTTTGCATGATTATTAAAAGTACTTGCGGCACTATTTAAGCAAATCTGTGAAATTGACCAAACGCGTGATTTTTTATAAAATTCACGCAACATTCGTTTGTCTATGAGATTTGTCCATATTTATCCATACAAAAATTATTTTTGCCTACGTCGCGAAAAAATTATAACCAAACAAAAAAATTGAATGAATCGAGGACAATCGCTCTTAGAAATTAAATCTCTATCCCTTTTAGAAAGAAAAAAAAAAAACACAGGGATACTGATGTCCAAATTTGTTTGATTATTTTTCTGATTATTATTTTATTTTTATACGATTTCATTATTATTTTTATTTTCTTTCGGGGGAAGTAAACAAAAATAACTTTTTTATAAACAAGTGTAGACAAATCGTGGACAATGCCGAATGCCGCTCTAGTTTTATAAAAATTCACATTTTGAGGTACTTACTTTACAGATCTTTAGGCTCGTAGTTTGCAAAGGTTCCCTGACGGTATGATAATTTAATCGCGAAGTTAGTTATCACACTAATTGCATCGTCTAATAAGAATCATAAAAATCGTAAAATTTTAGCATTTTCTAATAGAAAAATGCACGATATCTTTTTCTCTACCGTACTTATGCTTCGATTGCGTTTGATAGATTGTATTTCCCCTCCTTTCGGATAATCAATGATACCCACGTCTTTTGCTTCCAATCTTTGTAGTAAATTGAAACGGGATTCTGGACCGCACTTTGAGAACAGTATTTCCGACACAGACAGGTTGCTTTTGCAGAAGGACGAAGAGGTGAGAGCAAAATAGAGAGCGGTGATATCACGTATAATTTAATATAGCTTAATATTTTCACGTAATATATATATATATATATATATATATATATATATATATATATATATTGCCGAGTATATATACGCCATTCACATTAATAATTCACATGCGCAGATACGAAGGATGCAGGATATCCTAGCACAAATGCAAGAGAAACTCAAAGCAACCGGTCAGGTCGGCAGTGGTGTCGGATTGAGAGGCCGAGTTGGTAGCCTTGGTAACGATTTGGACTCTGCGGACGTGGAGAAGAAACGGAACAGTATTATAGACGTTTGAAGTAGATTATCCTCGGGGTACATTCAGGACACAGGGTTTACCCGAGAGGTCTGTACATATTTCATTTAATTTGCAACTAGTTTCTTGATTACATTACGTATACGATACATAGAATTCACGAAAACTTTCTTCCCCAAGTTTTTACTTTATATTTCTCGAATTTTCTAGTCTTAAACCATTAGTTTCAATTATGTCAGTAAAAACTTACAACGAAAACTGAAATTATATTTATTTGTCCTCTTTTTTTCTAATACAAAGTAGCGTCATTTATATATTTAAAATATTTATATTAAATTTTTATTTATTACGATGAACTTTCTCTCTTATATCCTTGGTCACACATTTTATCTTGCGTTCGGGAGGAAACGCAAGCTAAAGCTGCCAAAGATTGACACACAAACGCTTACTCGCCAAACATTCACTCGACTCGAGTTTGTACAGATCTGTCGTTTACACTCTGCATTACTCCAGTGATACGCAAAATCGTATTTTGTACCGAGCGTATATAGATTATTTATACAAAAGATAGACACGTATAACCGTATCGAAAATTATCAAAGGATATGTGAGGAGAATATATGTATTTGTTTAGACCGAGTGCTGCTCAAGGGACTATGGCAGGTTGTTTCTTTTGAAGTGATAACGTATCAAGCACGATCATAACAACGCATAATAGGATATCGAAAATCTGTTTTTCTTTAGCTGCGCTAGATTATACACATTTTGTATTTAAAATGAGATAAGTGAATGAGTATGAAATGAAATGTATTTAATGAGAAAAGGAGAAAAAAATTGTACGGGATATATAAATATCATAAGTACATGAAGTGCAAGTACAAGAACAGATTTTAAAACTGGTTAATTGGTTGATTGATTGATTGATTGAGCGTGTAAAGCACTAAAATCGGTGGTGTCTATTTTTAGACGTTTAGTATGCTAGTGTGCAGATTAATGGTACCGAATGTATACCAGTGAACTGTGAGAAGTAATTAACGTTCTGAATACGCACAATAGTCTCCATGATTACGTAAAGTTAATATGAGAAGTATTAATGATCAAATTATAAAAAATATGCGTTTACACGTCTATTAATTTATTTAATTTTTGGTTTGTTTTATTTTGTCGTTCTGGACATTATTGTTGAGAGATAAAGTTTGTAGATGTTTTATAATAATAAACGTGACGTAAAATACGGTAAATTCCAGTCTCAAAACTTTATTCTTGTCTTTGCTCTCCCTTCACTTCATTATATCCAGCGGGAAATGAAGTATCTAATCGAAACAATCAAAATGAACATCTAATCGACTACGATATTCATTTTTCGCTGGGTACTATTTCTTCTTTTAAAACAATTATACAACAATTATAACAACATTATAAATTCCATTTTGAGCAATTTGAGGATTCCTTGAAAAAGAGAGTATCCCCTTTCCCTTCATCCCCACATAAGTAACATAATTCATTGAATTCTAATAAAACAATGAAGCAGAACTAGAGTAGAATACAGAAATTTAAGCGTTATTACATTTTTAAAACACTTACTGTACTGTAGAATGAAGCCGAGTTGGAAGACGGGCAAATTCAGATGTTCACCGAATTATGTCCAGTTGTCCAAACGCCTCCGAGCTCCATCACGGCGACCCGATTCTCGGCGAGTCCTCCCTCGTACGCTGCATACCACTGTACACATTCCCGCAACGCAACACGGCCGATATTTCTCGAATAATCATTACATTCGACGACGTAATCGTGAGACGCAGCCGTGCAATTCTCGACATTCCACGAAAACTACCGGCGTCCTTCGCGACGCGTACGAATATCAGATTCGAATGAAAGTAGTTCCGCGTGATCGCGATTGGTGGAGGGAAAAACCGAGCGCGAGCTCCGAGCACGGTCATGGAGTAGACGAGCGAATTCGAACTTAACCCATTAGCTGCCACGATCCCCATTTGGGGATAAAACAAAACATAATTTGAATATAATTATACTGTTACACAACTTTTTTTGCATATATATAACTTATCCGGCCAAAAATTTCAAAAAAAAAATTTGGCAGTTAATGGGTTAAACGCGCGAGCAAATTTGACCTCATCGAGACGTTCATCGTTTTACGTTCCCACAGCTGTCTACACGATATTGTCACGAGAGAGCACTACTCTTGTTCGTCAATCACTCACGTTAGATCACGGCGAAGGAGTCGACGATGAAACACATGAGCTCGTCGGAAGCGTCCGTCCGTGCACGGCATTTTGGGACAATTGATGCAAACGGCGTGCTTCCGACACTTGCGCGATCAAATCTACGCTGCGTAATCCAAACTAACAAAAAGTCGTAGACTTAAGTCTCATAGAGACTTAAAACGGGATTTTCGCTGTGCTGTGTTACATATTACGACATATTACGATATTTTCAGAGCCAAATTAAATTATAATCGATATATTGAACTGCTTACGCGCGCATGTTCACACACTTACGAGAGGTTTATTTTTGCCGTTCGTGGGCGCTACTCCGCCACGACAAAATAGTACAGCGCCACATCGATAAATATTATCTAAATTATTGCTTGACAAGCGACCTACTTAATTTCTTACATAATAACTACTGGCTTACGCCAAATATTTCATTACGAAGAACGGAAATGATTATTAAATTATTTCTGTATTGTTAAAGCAAATATAACAGTGGCAAATATCATCTGATCACGACCGCGAATCATTTGTTACGTTATCAACCAAATATCCATCATGATATCTTGCGACACTTCTCAATGTTTAAGTCTTGTCGCATCTCCGTCTAGAGAATGAACGACGTGGCGCAATCGAGAAAGAACTATTAATACAACTCGTCGTTACCCGTTGGGTAAGGCTCGTGCGCAAATTACACATCGATTTAGCGAAAGCAGTGATGAATCGGTGTTCAGATATTACCAAACACGAAGAATCCGGCAGTTAATGAATTTAACTAATCGCCGAAAACTTTTCTCCGTGATCGAAGCTAATGTCCGAAGTTATTCTGAAATAATGTATGTTAATTTTCCGACGGCACAACTGTATCGCGTCGCAATATAACAGTTTAGATTCTTTCGGGGACTGCAATAATTCGCTCACCCCCGCAATCGTTTCTAATGATCAAATCTTTTAATTAGTCTGACGTAATTGCGACTTCGATGGAACAATGGCGTTACATGGAATCAGGAACTGCTGGGATTACGAACGAATGATTAAGGCCGCGCCAGAAATCTGCGGTTTTATTATTATCCATAATTACAGGGATGCGATCGCCGTTTCCATCTCCATGCCGTCGTGATCGGAATGTCGCTATATAAAACCGATGCGATGCGGATGAACCGTTTCAGTTTTGCGAACGCTCGTCGAATTTCATCGAACTGTGCTAATGATCCGCAAGGTTGGTTGGTACATCCCAAGAACGCGACTTGCAAGAGAACTTTTCTTGTTTAAAGATCCCTCAAGTCTCGCTGAACATTTTACACAGAACGGCAAACAAAAATAGATCGCACGGGATAACTTTGCATCATTTATTGCCATTTAAAAACAGCTCTTTCAACTTTTCTTGCGACCATGCACAGGCATTCTTTTCTGTCCTATAATATAATTTTTACATAATAACAAAATAAGCATACAAAAATATATCAATACATAAATATGTTTCTAGTCAATAGCTATGTCGTTAATAAGACTGTTAAATTGCATGCACGATACAATGAACTTGGATATTTGATAACTAAACGAATTTCAAAATATCGTTTTATTCTGGTACAAAGTTGCCAGGTCTAATCCTTCCTACTTGATTCTTTCGCGTGTCAAACGTGTGTAAGTTACCGCGTTCTTCTTTCGAACAGGCGATACTATTAGTCTTGGTAGAGGTCTTGGTAGGGGTTCGAAACGAACCGCAGGGTCCAGCCTACCTTCCGCCTAGCTCTCGACCAGCAGGAGGTGGTCATCCGGATGAATGGGCCGGTGTAAGTACATGCATTCTCGAAGGGAGTGTTGTCACATATTTTCTCACGAGTCGCTGTGAAATTGTATTCAATCATGCTTGACAAAATCGATATATTTATGTACTTCGGCAGGATCCGGCAAATTATGAATTCTCGTACGAGGTCCAAGACACGGCGGCGGGTCTGGACTTTGGTCATCGTGAGATGAGAAAAGATATGGAAGCCACCGGGACCTATCACGTGTTGCTGCCCGATGGTAGAACCCAAATCGTCGATTACGTAGCTGACGAAGCCGGATATCGGCCTATGGTACGATACGAGGGAACCGCAACTTATCCAGGAGGACCTTCGCAAGATGAGGGTTACAGATATTGAAGTCTCGAGCAACATTTTTTCGCTTAGACGCCTCTTTAAGTTTAGATCATTTAGAGTTTAGATGGATTTGGATTAGGTAACTTTAAGAATGCCTTTTTGGAATTCTTAGATACAAATGATGATCATCGTTGGCGAATGTTGAGAATCATCGAGAGGACAATTATCGCGAGATATCCGTTAAATAGCGATGTTTGCGATTTGAGTAATTCCTGATTTATAAGTCAAAAACGGCGTAGAATAAAGCAGTAATAATCACGAAACTGTAATTTCATTTGTAATATGTAATAAATAATTTAAAAACGAAACTTTCGTTTTCTACGTTGTATACAGTAACTTATAAAGTGTTCTGTTTACTTGCGACTGCAATACTCTTATTTTTAGGTTTTATTCCATATTCATTGAGCGAAATTTCGATTTAAATAGGTATGTTTTCCATAAAAATGAATTCAAGGAACATATACGTACTATTGTGTTCTACACGTGCGTAAGACTACAGTACTGACGTGCGTAAAGATTACAGTCTTCTCTGTCTAATACCTCATACAGTCTATCTTTGTCTCGGCGAGAATACATTCGCCTGTGATAATCGCGCTGTTTATCGATCAAAATATACCTATAACTTGGACGATTAATTGATAATCAACATTAACTATTGGCTAATCAATTTTATTTAATTAATTAAATAATATTTCTTAATTAGATGATAAATAAATTACTATTTTGTAGTTCATAACCCTTCCGGCCAGAATCTATCTTCGAGTGCGCCATCTCGCGATTTATCCTATTCAATGACTGAAGTTTCCAGAATGCTCTCTCCAGCTCGCACGTTGAATTATATCTAGCTAGTCTCGAGATTTTGGAGTAATCCGGTGGATCAGTATTAATCGGTGAAAGTGTTGACAAGACTTTCTGTTGTCGTTACGTGATAAATCTGTGCTCGAAGCATTGTATTAGAAAAGAATCGAGACACATTCGGAATATATCTCGGACGATTGTCACTAACAAGCGGTACAACCGACGTTAAACTGCGAGAACGCTTTCCTAACCATAGTTACTTCATGTAAGTAATTCGTGCATGTAAAAGATCTTGATGAATTTGTCTCAACTCAAACACCCGTCGATCTAATAATGCATATATTCTTGCCAATTTTTCCTCATTTGTAGACTATTTTATATCTGTCAGTTCTATGGATATAAGTTTAATTTTAGAAGGTCACTGCTCCTTTTGTCACTCTCGTGAAATCGCGGTAACATGAGTTTAAAATATGTATTAAATTTTAGCGCATCCAACCAGGAGTCCTTCTTTATTGTGTTTCTTTCGGAAAATACCTAGAAGAATGGCAAAATGGGGTGAAGGTGATCCTCGCTGGATTGTAGAAGAGAGACCTGATGCTACCAATGTTAATAATTGGCACTGGTATGTTGAGCTAATGTCGAAATTAGGCATTTAATTAAATTCTGTGTCAACTATTGACTAGAAACATATTTATGTATTGATATATTTTTGTATGCTTATTTTGTTATTATGTAAAAATTATATTATAGGACAGAAAAGAATGCCTGTGCATGGTCGCAAGAAAAGTTGAAAGAGCTGTTTTTAAATGCAAAGATTGAAGGAGACGGAGGTTAGTATAATAAAACTTATCTTGATCAGAATATATAATAATATTCTTTGTAATATTATATATATATTCAATTTGCAGTAACATGTGAAATAACAGAAATGGAGAAATGTGAAGGTGAAGCGGTAGCAAATAATAGGAAAGGAAAACTTATTTTCTTTTATGAATGGAATATCATCCTTAAATGGATATTAGATGAAAAATCGGGTAACAACATTGAGGGTAAAATTAATATTCCTAATTTGTCTGAAGAAAATGATATCAATGAAGTAGATGTAAGTATTAATTATTCTCTCTTTCTGTCTTTCCCTTTTTTCTCTCTCATTTTCCTCTTTAATTAAATATATAATTACCTCTCTAAAAAGAGGATGTCACAGTTGACTACACATTGATTTTTATTCGCTTCGATGAGATGAATTTACATCGGAAATAAATCATACAGGTAAGACGTTCAATGTGTTTTAATAAGAAAGATATGAATGTTTAAAATTCTAAGCATTCCATACGGTAACTTATAAGCCATAAGAGAAAGCGCAAGATCAACAATGTCAATATTGTAGTTAGTAAGATGTTAATTCTCAAGTGGTAGTCATAGTATCAATCCTACCCTACTTAAATTTTATTCATATTTGTATTTTCATTTACATATTTAATTACTTTTTAACAGTCAGGTAACTTGACAGTACAAAAACATATATATTTTATTATATCTAAACAAAATAAATCACAAAAGTAAACGTAATAGACAAAAATAAACAAATTCAAAAAAATTACACATAAAATATAATTATAATGATAAAGAAAAATTAATTTCAGAAAGAAACATATTTATTAATTTGAATCAAGTATGTTTTCTGTGTGAAATACGATAATTCACTCTCACATTCATATCTTTCTTAAGGCACATTGCATAAGACGCTCCTGCTCTTATTTGCGATATAGATTCATTTCACTAAAGTGGATCAAAATTGGTAAGTCAGTCGTAATCTCTCCTAGTGAGTAAATATTTAATCATATGTACATTTTATAATTTACAGATCGAAATTACTTTGAAAGATAGTACAGATGAAGGAGAAAGAGTAAAACACTTCTTGCATACAAAGGGAAAGTATGTACTAAGAGAAAAATTGAAAAAATACGTGTCTTCCTTGAAGGAAGGTAAAATATTAATTTTCTGAAACACATAATATATATATATATATTTTTTTTTTGGGAGGTTTTTTTTTTAAATATAATGTAAAGCATTTATACAATTTGTATCTCTTTTTTCCATTTAGAATTTACGAAAGGAATGATACTTCCTAAGAAAGATAATGTAAAAGAAAATATCTCTAATATAACATCTGGTTTCAATGTCAAAGTAAGTACAATATGTTTATGATAACAAGACAGAATGCGATTAATGTTGTGTACAACTTTTCTTTTCTTTCAAGATGCAAATGAATACTGCAGCAACACCGACGAACAATCATAAAACAGTAGGCTGTAAAATCTCCACCACTACCATTAAACAACAACAAAAATTTCAATGCAGGGCAGAAGAGTTCTTCAAAGTCTTTTCCACTGTTGAGGTAATAATTTAATCGAGTTATCTCGTAGTGGACATTTTTAATGGCTCGGTGAATAGCTGAACTGGAGAATAGCAAGTCTTTAATTATCATAGATGGTGCAAGCTTTCACGAAAGGCCTGG
The DNA here is from genome assembly GCF_001313825.1 of Dinoponera quadriceps. Classification (NCBI taxonomy): domain Eukaryota; kingdom Metazoa; phylum Arthropoda; class Insecta; order Hymenoptera; family Formicidae; genus Dinoponera; species Dinoponera quadriceps. The sequence continues at coordinate 86,903 of NW_014557953.1, read as the reverse complement.
TGAAGCTCGAGCTGAAGAAAAGCGGTCAGTTCGAGCTTTTCGGCGGCAATATTCATGGTGAGTTCGTTGAGATTACACCGACAAAAATTATACAAAAATGGCGTTGCAAACAGTGGCCATCCGGACATTATAGCGAAGTAACGATCGATATTTGCGAGAAAAACGACCACACCGAAGTCAATTTAACACAGACCGGTGTTCCTCTTAGGTAAGAAGTATAACTTTTCTTTTTGCTATAATCTATCGCGTTATTTTGTTGTTGAATATTATCGCCACGGTATGATACGGAACGATTTGCAGTGAAGAGACCTCTACGAAGGAAAATTGGGACAGGTATTACTGGGACGCCATAAAACGGACCTTCGGCTTCGGATACTTTATGTGATCTAAATTCGCTGTCAAATGGATATTTATTTATTGCTAAGTAGAACAATCGCGCGAGGATTATGCGCAATCGCCTTGTACACTCACGCGAGCGCTTGACTACTGCTGGAAACCGAATCAACGTGGTGTAAAGGAACATGCCCGTTATGCACCAATTATTCAGTTCTTCGTATATTTGGTACCGCCTCGTGTAAGACGTCTAATATCGCAATTGTGCGATAACGCATTACAAGTGACTTGTATGTCTATTACTAGATGTATGTGTCCAATAAATTACAAGATAGCGGAAATAACCTAACCAATTCTACCGCGGTTGTCAATGCGCAACAATTATATATTGTAGAAATAATTAACTACGTAACAAATAAACAGGTGTTTCGGTCAATGAATGACTCTCTTCAATGGTCGTATAAATGTCAACATTTAAAAATGACGTTAATTACATAAAAGCAAAGTTGTCATTCGTTAAGGTTTCCTTCGAACGTGACGTCTAAAAACTCTAACGCCTTCTGTCATATAGTTGATTGTTTCCTATAATATGTGATAGTTGCACACTCATAACTGCTGTAAGTTTCTAATTCGCTATTCCTATCTGAACTCGTCTTCAGAAAAATTATACTTGATGTTTGCAATTCTTTTCTAATTTGTTATTTCTGTAAACGACCGACATGTCGGACCTGCGAATCATAATTAATACTTTATTAAATGATCATCAAAATAATCACAGTTGCGCGTTTTCTGTAAACACCACGTGTGCAAATGTTTCCTCACATCATCTACGTACAGACACGACAGGTCGATAATGTGATAGATCATCTTATAAAAAGAACCGACAGCATTTTACACAATATACGACAGCAATAATATCGTCGTTTTCTGTGCGCTCAAACGTCTTCGACCAAATATTATTGTCGGATTTGAATTATTAAGATTCGCGATCATCGCGCCGCCGGTGCTCGGCCGATGATCCGAAAGCGCGGGCGATTCGTGCCGAGTTGAAATGGTCGCGCGCGCCAGGATACGCCTAAGAGCCGCGCCTGCCACGCACCGGACTCTTTCATTCCCCTTTGCACAGGGGCACAGGACCAATGTCCTCGGATGCTAGGCGAGAGCGGTATGAATGGGCAGATCCAGTCCAGAGCGTCAAGTGCGCGCGCCTTCGAAAATCAAAATCAATGTAGTCGGCTGCCGCCGCGCGCTCGTTCGGCCTGCTCGCGGATTGCCCACGCCCTTAGTGCGCCTCGTAGTCCCAGCGCGGACGTTGCCAGTGCAGTGCCGTTTATCGTTCCCTTCTCTCTCTCTCTCTCTCTCTATTTCTCCATATGTTCTTTGTCTCTCTTACTCTACCGTCACGCAGCACACAAGCGTTGGGACACGTACGTACACGCGCTCGGGTACAATCATCCATCCCCTCCCTCTCGTATCTTTCCCCCACTACATTTCTAATCCTGTCTCTCTCTCTCTCTCTCTATCTCGTTCCTCCATATTTCTCTCAGCCCCCTCCGAACATCTCTTCGTCCCTTTCTTTTTCATTCTTCCGCTCTCTCTCTCTCTCTCTCTCTCTCTTTCCATTTCGGTTCCCTTCTGACGACCTCTCTCCGTCGCTCACATCCCTCGAACAAGTCAGTCGGGCAAAGTCGTACGAGAGCGGGCTTAAATTACCTCCCTCGTCTGAGAGAGAGAGAGAGAGAGAGAGAGGCGCTCTCTGCTCACCACCACCACCATCATCTCCATCTCCAGTCTTTACTCTGATCCCGCGCCAGCATCATCGGCGAGCTCGCGATTTACGCGTGGCGAGCATCCCTCCGTGTTTAACGCGGCTCCCGTACGCGCGCGCTCTTCTCTCCCTCTTTCTCATTCTCACCCTCCGATTTCTCCCACAGCCCGTACACCGGAGCCTATATCTCTCTTTCCCTCCCTTTCATCTCGCCACCCCTATCTAAATTCCTTTCTCTCTCACTCTCTTCACTCGGGAGCACGCTCAGCCGCGTGTACGTCTGTGTCCCGCCCCGAGCGTCGGGCCGCGTTAACCATGCGTGTACCCATTTACGCGGCTGTCAGTCGTTCGGCGACAGTCTAACGGGGTCCACGTCGTCGCGATTTCTGCTCTGACGGATCGTCGTCGGTCGCGCGACACGCACAGAGGAAAGGCAACCCTTGACGACGAGAAGCAGGCAGCGGACGCCGTGATCGCGACATCATGACCGCGCGCCCGAGCCGGTATTCGCACGAACCTCACCATCGGTGATACGGGGGTACGCCGCGCGCGCACCGACTACACACGACAGACATGTGAGTGCAAGAGTGCCTTCTCTCACCCCCGCTGCCACCCCCGTAGTCCGCCCTTCACACCCCCGAGCGATCGTCTGCTCGCTCCTCCGGGCGAGACGCGCGGCGGAAAAGCGGAGCTCTCGACTCCTCGCAGCGCGCGAGGATCGTCCACCGTTAGAATCGCGCCGCAACGAGGGGTGGTCGCTCGCTCCCGCGCGATACGCGTTACCGAGAGGGAAGATCGGTTCGGCTCGCCTCATCTCGCCTCGCCTCGTTCGTGGACGAGGCCAGGCGCACACGTACGCCGTCGTCGCCACCGCCGCCGCCGCCTCGTGCCAGGAACACCGCCGAGAGGATGCGTGACGCACTCGACACGGGCGAGTATTGTTCGGGGGTGTAGAAGGTTTTCTCTTTCCCTTTCTTTCTCTTCGTCGCGGCTGCCACGCGACGCGATTATCGGCAGCAACGGTAGCTCGAGACTTTCCGGAGCCGAGCAGAGATCGTGTCGTCTCGCGTTGGGCGGGTACGGGCGAGAGCACGCTGCCGGACGAGAGCCACCCTACTTTTCCGGGTGGTTTACTTTCTCGACGACTACTACCTGGCTAGTCGTGTCTCGCTCGGCTCGTACACACAGGCGAGCTTTCGCGGGCCCGTTTAGCGATCGTAACGGCGAGGCCGTGTCGGGTGAATTCATTCGTGGGGCGAGTTCGCCGCGGGGTCGAGCGTGGTGTGCGTGTAGTCGGAATAAGTCTCGGGGAGGTACATATATATATTTATATATAACACAGTGCGTGTCCGACAAGTTATCCCCGAGCAGTGTTTTCTTGTTTTTTTTTCCAAGAGGCGCTTTCCGAGCGACCCTTAGGTGTGCCACGAGATTCTCACCGAAAGGTGGACCTTTCGGCAAACTTCGGCCGCTCCACTGAGAGAGAGAGCGGCCTTTAATATTTCAAATTCTCTAACGATGTCGATACAAGCGCGAATACGGTCAGCATCTTGAGCTTGTCACACGGAAGTGTTTCGAAGCGGAGAGGAAACCACCGTCACAGAGTGAGATCTTGGCATGCCGATCGTCGTGAACGGCTACTTGCATGATGACAACGCTGAAGCTTCCGTGAGTTTCTTAGAACGCGCGCGCACACACACATTCGCGGTATATTTATGAGTTTTCGAACGTAGAGCACGTCGAAATCAATAGATCGTGGTGCTATCGGACGCAACTCGGAATTGGATCGCGTGACGCGTGCATTACGATCAGCCGCGCCGTCTACTTAAACGCACTCGATTAATTTCGACTCGCGCGAGCTCCGCCGAAGCTGAAACTTTTCGTCGACATATCCGTTTGCAATAACCGTATACCTAATTCGTGCCGACGTCTCGCAGGGAAGACAACGCGATCTCTCCTCTGTTACACAACTCAATCTGTTACACAATCGTCGATACACACGCGTATCGCAGCTCGCGGAACACGCCAACTGCAAGTCAGTTGTTTATTCTATAAGAGCGCACGCGAGATTTTCCGCGCTATTGACGAGGGGCATGTACGTGAGAATTTTTCAGCATGCGGAGGGACTCGAGAATAACCGGCAAAGGAGAGTGGAGGATATCGTTTTTCATTAAAACAACGTGCTCCCGAGCCGCTATTTTTCTGCAAGCATTCGCGTACGCACACGTGTGTGTGTGTGCATGCACGCGTGGTGCGTACGTGTGCTTAAATGTGCACATATGTACACCGAGTGTACGGGGAGGGGCATTTATGTACACACATCGCGAATCACTCGGCGCGCGTATAAAATAATAGATAATCGCCGATTCCTGACCGGGAATACTTAAGTTCTGGCACTTTGGCTGTCGCGTCGCACTTAAACGAATGGTGCCTATATTTCTCCGAGAGTTATGGCACTCGCGTATGGGCGACGACTTTATTTCCACTTGATCCGTATTCGCCCTTCATATACCCGCGATATGAATCGAACGAAAAATAAGACGTTCAATCGTGTGTCATCTGAGGCTGAACCGAGCAGATACATATGTGACATGTATGCTGTCGCTAATTGGCAAACCGTTAATAGCGTATCGATACTCACGTTGTCGTTCAGTATCGAATGCCATAAGCGAATCGATTATACAGCGACGTGCTTTATTAGATCCGGTTGCGCTCGCGTTCACAAGCTGATTGTGCGATATGCGACTCATCGTTCTCGACTCCTCTCCTGTCGTTCTTTCGTCAACTGGAGAATGTGAAAAGATGTATCGTACCGTTGGCACGATATCAAGCGGGAAAGAGTATATTTCCTAAATATTGCAGAAAAAAAATTAGATCGCTAAATATAAGCATGTAAGCCGGACGTAGACACAAATCGTTTCAGGTATTACGTACAGATATCAAAATGTTACTTCTGGATCAACGATAATGGAAAATCATTAAAATATTGCTAAGAACCGTATAAAAATTATATAAAAGTATTCAAATTCATGTAATAATAAATATTTTTAACCTACCTTCATATTTTACTCCACACAAGAGAGATAATAACGATTTTAGATCATTCAAATTTGGGTGATCAGAAAAAAACATGCAGAAAATACATAAAGTTTACGAAAATATAGATTTCAATAAAATATAAATTTTTCCAAAACGGATCTTAATTTTCGGACCAAGTTGAAACAAGAAATGTTTCCTCAAATCAAAATACTACGAAAATCAGTGTATACTTACTCTTATCTTCTTATGTTTATAACAAAAAATCCCACATGTGTCGTAAAATAATATACAAGAGTCTAGGAATTATGAAAGTATTTAATAGTTGAATTAAAAGCTGTAAACAGAATTCTTGTAATGCAACTAAAAGAATTTAATTCAATTTTCAAAACATTGTTTTTTAATTACAAAGGAATTTAAGATTATAGGAAATGTATGTTTGATCGTCAAATAAATAATACTGTATATACATAGATATAATAAAAGAATTGATGAATTAAAACACTGGCGTGCAAGAAATAATTCATGAATATTTATTAAAATGAACAAACAAGTTACTGAGCGCGCCATCTGTGAATAGAAAGCAGAAGAACTCATAACAGCTGTAGTGTAAAATAATTGTGACAGTTGTTCAGTTACGTTTTTTTGTGATTTCTGCGTTTGTTTGATACAAGTATCTATTTCATGTATGAAATTTATTATATATTATTATTTTCCTTCCGTAATATTGCTATGTATTATTACTGTTTGTTTTTGATAATTTAATGTAATGATAAATCTACTGTAATGAGGACATATTAAATTATCATTTTCAAAATTTTTATTGCAATATCTAATGTTAACATTTTTACCAATAAAACTAATTTTAAACATAAAACAATTTAGCAAAACTTTAGCAGTAGTTCATAACTATAAAACGAAAGTACTAATAAATCAATATATATCAATATATATATATATATATATATATATAAATTTATTTGATACATCAGATTATCCTAAAGATCATGATATGACAAAAAATTATAAGTATCTAAAAAGCTTGTGCGCGCTTCTCAATTATATTTTGCTAAAAATAAAAAAAAATAATAAGAAAATTAAAAAATGAATTAAATATGATACAGCAATATATAAGATTAAGATCTAAAATATGTTCTTATAAAATAACAGATAATTCGGTAACTAAGGAATTTAAAAAAATTAAAAAACTTGTATTAAAGAGAAATAGAAATTTTGAAGATTATAAAAACGGTTTATTATATTCAAAAGAATATTTTTATAAACAAAAAGTAATTGTTTTTAAATTTAGGAAATTCTTTATTAAATGTTTTCAAATTTGTAAATATACATCTTCGGATATCTTAGTCCGAAGGCTGATTACTTTCCATTTAATTTATATTTATATATATTATTCATTTATTCTAATAATTTTTCAAAAAATTATTTATCAACTTATTTGCTTTTGTTTCTAAATATTTATAGCTTTCACCTTTATAAATTAATTTTTCATAAATTAATTTTCTGTTTTCCTATTTAAAAAACTATATATTAATACATTAGTTGTAGCTGTATAATTTTATTTTGTTTTCTTAATTTTTAAGAAAAATTTCATGATTGACTAATTTATATTTTTTTATGATGTATATGCAACTTCTCTTTCTTTCAGATAATGGACCAAGTCCTAGACTATTAATAATGATTAATAATGAAAGGCAATAAGCACTGTGTTATGAACAATGTAAGCTGAATAGTGTTCTCCATTGGCATACACGATCATTTTGTATTGTTAGTTACTAATTGATAGTTTGCTGTTTACAGGAACCAACTGCAAAGAAACTATGCATTAGCATTAAATCGACATTTGAAACTGTTACGTGATCAGATAGCTTTGTAGATAAAACACTTCTTGTAGAAAAACATTTGTCTGAAGATGACGATGGTGTAGTAATGATAATGACGCATCGTCGTTTTGGAAAACCTATATATATGTATGGTGCAACTTTTTCTCTTGGAGTTTCAAGATGATGAAGTATCTAGTTGTTTCAAAGACTTGTCTAAATATTTGCACAAGTTCTTTGAGAGAAAAGTTTTTGTCTTAATAGTTGAGTTGAGTTAGTTGAGTTTGATTCAATTACATGATAGTTGAGTTTGATTCAATTACATGAAAAGCACTATATGCAGTCCAAGAAAAAGAACTACAGACTATTGTTGATTTAAACATTAATATAATTGGGAACGTTCTGAACGATAACGATAATAACGTAACTGATAGATTAATTACTGGAATCTTGGACTTGTTTGGCACAAGAATTTCTAGCTTATTAGGTAATGTAAGCACGATGCAAGTTTGGAAACAAGAGTCCATGCATGAGATATTATGATTTCCATAAAATTCCATGAAGTTGAGAAGTTGTTTGAAACCTGGTCTGAAGATTTGCAGAAGAAGGCATTTCGCAAATATGATTAATATTATACAAATTATGGAGGAACGACAGATCTACAATCTATATTCTGTTATACGGTTCCTGGAAAGTACACATACAGAAGAAGAAAGTTGACAAAATTATTGGTGACATAGTGGATGTGTATTAAACGTCTTAAAAAATTGTTCAAAACGGAAGAAATTAAAGAAATAATAATTCAACGATTGCTACAAAATAAATATGTAGAAGATGAGGTCTTAGAGACAATAAGCGAAGACAATATCGTGGATTTGCAGAAAATAACTTTAGCCTCTAAATGCTGCAGCTATCTTGAGCTTCTCAGCATTTTTTACTGCCTCAAGGCTATTTAATATACTCATTTAAAACAACAAAAAGACACAAGCAAGTTTTATTACCAAAATAACTACGATCAAATGATGAAGTAAAGGAAGTATTTAGGTAAATGCTAGCAGTTTATTTTATTAAAATATGATCTGGATAAAAAATATACACGATAAATATGGGACTTTCTTTCGACAACTGTCAACAATTCTGCTTATAAAAATAAGGCAACATTCACAAAAAAATTAGAAAGCTTGAAGCTGAGTTCATTTGTCCGAACAGCATCTGTTGAACCATGTAACAATAGAGTCAATAGTGACATCTGCATTGTTTAAAGCAGGTTACATTTGTTGCAATCAGTTGATCATAAATTCGAATAAATTGAATATGACTACATACAAAGTACGTTCTGGTATTGCTATTGAATTGAAATGGAATGCGGAGAATTCAAGCCGAGCCTTAACATAACTTCTGACACAGTATTACTACAAAGCATTTACTATTAAGAAGTATTTCCTAGACGCGATAACTTCTGTTCTTCTGTTGGATATTCACTTCGCAAATGAGAGAGAAGCATCAATACATTGCTTACGAGAGAAGGAACTCGGAGAAGTTTTAGATGAACTGTGTAAAGTTGACCAAAAGCTTACCTATAGAGATACTTATTGAACAGGCTTGCAAGACTCATCATGCAGTTGACAAATTTGTTGGCAAAGCAATTACTTTTGGACAAGGCACACATGTACGTACTACTATACATTATACTATGTATGTACGTACTACTATACATTATACTTTGTATATATTAGACTATGTGTATATTATTAGACATTAATATTCTGATAAGCTCTTACATTACTTTTCATTATTCATGATATTATTTCTAGAAATTTTGTAGAAATTTTGTTAATAAAATATCTATTGCATTTATATAGAATGCTTATCTATTTTTTAATTTCGTTTAAAATTAGCCTATAATCCCGGAGGTCCGTATCCTGGCGGTACCACTTTTTTATATCAATAAAAGAAATTGAATTTGCAGTATAACAATGAGTTCAGAAGAAAATGCAACGGATCCAGGAAAATTTTTGGGTTCTTTGGATAGTATTCCATTATAAAGAAAAATCTAATTGAAATATATAGTATTCAAGGAGTTAGGTGATCTTTGAAATCAAATTGGGAGGTGATTTTTTAAGTACATTTGTTTTAAATTTGATGATTTGTACGATATTTTCATCTCCTAATATGTTTGATTCAAAAACTTTTTTCATCTCTCTGTCAGCTCGATCCAGAAATATTTTGTATCTCTCGGCTATGTAATTGATCCAAAAATAAAATTAAAGATTTATATTGAATGAGAAAATATTTAATTTAAAAAATGCTTACATTTATATGAAAAACACTGATTTTGATATTTTGGTTTGGAATCATATCATCTCCCGATTTAACTTGGTCCAGATATTGAAAGCCATTCTGGAAAAATTTATTTCTTTAACCCTTTGAGTACTGAATAATTTGAAGATTTTTATGCCGATGGGACGGATTTAATTTGTCGCTATATGGATTAATATGTAAAAGTAATACATTTTATGCCAAAGTAAGCAGATGACGAGTCTCACTCGTCAAATGTACCGAAAGGGTTAATTTTATCATGCTTCATTGTGTTTATGGATTTTTTGCGTAATTTTTTGAATCTTCCGAATCTCGGTGATCTGGAAGTAGCATTTTGATATCTACTGTCGCACGACAAGAAGGAAATAATTTTTTTCGGAGAGAAAACGGCACTCGCGCGACCGTTCGCGGTTTAATTCGTCACTTATCTCTGCAGAGGCGGAGATGCGCTTCCGCTTGTAATTCGTGACTCATCGGTATCGCTGGCGATACGTTTCCGGTTTTACGTAAGTCTGTTATAGCACTCTTATCGCGCACCGTACTTCGTCGTTGTTCCTGCCATTATGTCATCTCCGCCATGAATCGCCAGCGAATCCGCCGATTTTATCGATATTTCCGATGCTTGGATAGCATCGAAATATCGATATTCCACTTCCTATATCAGATATTTTTAGCGCCTATATTTTACTCCTGATAATACATGGTTATTATATGTATACATATAATCTTACGAGGGACCCTATATATTTATCACACACACACACACACACACACACACACACACACGCACGCACGCACGCACGCACGCACATAAGTGTGTTATTTGCATTGATTTTCCTTATCCTTGTTGACTTGAAAATTTTCACGCGATTAGCACAGGTATGTGTAGAATACGTTCACTATGATATTCTACGTTAATTGAAAAATGTGGGGAAAAATGTATCGATAATTCTGGAAATTTGTGGCAAACACTGCAGTGAGAAATCGCAATGCTAGATCAAATCGGGAGAAGACGCAACATTTCGCGCGATGTCAGACCGCAATTGCAGTTCCGGTCACATCGCACGGAAAGCTTTGAATTCCCCGACTCGACCTCGCATTAGGTCCCCTTCTTTTCAGCTGCACTTTATTACACTCTCTCCGCGCTTTAAGTGAAACGATTGTACTTCACGCTTGGTAGAGAGCGGAGAGAGGAAGAGAGGAGCGAGGGAGCGAGAAGAAAAGTGTAGACAAGCGCGGAAAGTGGCAGCTGAAGAGAACGTGGCTATTATAATCCGCGCGATAACAATCTGTCGCTTGTCTCGCCTTTCAGCATAGTGTGACAACTTCACCGGTGTTAATGATAATGCCTCCCTCTGCGCAACTTTTAGTTCTTTTAACAAAAGAACTAAATATCTTTATAATTTCGTACCATTGAGTCTCTCTTTCTTCCTCTCTCTTTATTGCTTCTATTGGGGCACAATCTGTTTTGAAGAAAGAAATAATAACCCTCGTGTACACACTGAAATATACGCGATGGCTTGTCCGATATCGAAGGAAATATTCGGTGTTTGGATTCCACAAACGGCCCGTTAGCGTTAGCTTAAATTGCATCGCGAACGGGAGGAAGCACGCCTTTTAATCGCGATCGCAGTAAACGGCGCTGCAGGCTGATGTTCCATTAGGAAATAGAAGCCGGAGGTTCGTCGGTCTCTCGTGGTATTCCGGAAGAAAGAATAATGCCCCGACCTCGATCTCCTACGCGTCTCGAAGGTGTTGCTTCGTTCTTTGACGCAAAGGCGAGGCTTTGGCGCGATACTAGAAAGGGTGTATCAGAAATCGCTCGTACTCTCTCCCGATCTCGAGTTCTCAAAGGGTGTAAAGATTGAGCGGCGACGCGATCGTAGATTTTAAGATTACGCTCGAAACGCCATCGATTCTCTCGATCCCACTTTCACAGTAACGTAGCATTTTGCGTTTTTATCGCACGACGTCCGTCGAATCGTGCAAGTTACGTTCGTCCGTTCGCGTCACCTTCGCGTCGGATGTTGCGGTCGTGTAAACGTTCCCCCAATAAATCGTCGCTGAAAGGGAACCCAGCCGAAATATTGCCGTTCCCAGTGAAGCAATTCGTAAATGGGAGAGAGCGAGAGAGGAAGAGAGTGCACGGGGACTTCCGCTGCACCGTGTATATCGACAAGAAATACCTGGCCGGCGACTATGTGTTATACTCTACCGAATTAGGTTGTACATACATCTACCGTTTTCTCTTAAGAGACGTCTCCGACCTAACCGCCGCTGCGCGCCGATATATGTATACATAGTCGCCTCATCGTCAGGTATGGCGCGCGTTAGAAGTAATTCGATCGACATGTCCCATTTATGTCTACTCGCGAGCAAAATGTAATAAAAGCCGCAGCGGTAATAGCGAGTGCCACCTGTTTCACCCCGGTGAAACGGGAAGCCGTGCGCGACGATTGATACAACATTCCTTCTACGTAATCGGGACCCTTCTTTTATAATATCTCTCTCTCTCTCTCTCTTTCTCTCTGCGGAGGAAAGTGGCGGCGACAACGGCTTTAGGGAGAAAACGGCATGCTTTCAACATACAACCATGATTATGCCAAAGTTTTTGCCCAATTTAGCTAGTATTTGCTCAATTTCAACTCTATAATCAATATAGTTGATTATATTACTAAGTTAAATATTAATTAACTCCGTAGTGGAAACGAAATTTCTCTCCTAGGTGAGCGAATGTACAGGGCGCGGCGCGCTGTGTTAGAGAGAGAGAAAGCGCGCGAGGACGAATCTTGTTTTCTACTTTAATTTTCGTTTCTGATTACTTCTTGTTTCTCATATTTTAATTTTTATTCCCCGAGTATATCTAGTTATATTCTGTGCGCGCGTTCCGACTCGAGAGGAAGACGAAATGTTTAACGTCCGAGAAGTAACACACTTTATTATTACGTACCTTCGTAACCTTTTCGAGCGCGAAACAAAGAAGTGCTCTCTCTCTCTCTCTCTCTCTTTCTTTTTCTCTATTTCTCTTCATTAATGAAATATCAAAGGTTATTAACGGCGGCCTCGATATGCTGCGTAATTCATTCGGGCGGACTTCGATTTTCAAAACGCGGTCTCTTCGCGCTGCGTGCAAGACTTTTGTCGCGCGCTTTGGAACGACATTCTAACGATTCCTGTCGGCGAATCCGAACGATTGGCCGACGTTATAATGACAATCATTAAGTCCGTAAAAATGTGCACAGTTAATCGCAGTTTATGCGCGCGTACGCGTGTGCACACATTCAAGGAGGAAATGTGTGTGTGCATGTACATACATATTTTTTTTCATCGGCAAAAAGAGCAGCGTATCGGAAAATTTATTTATAGTTCAACTGTAGCGCCGGGGCAGCCGCAATGGCGGCTGGCTTGTAACGCCTCGTAATAAGCCGAGATGTATATAAGTGGATCACGACCTTCTGCTATTTTTTCCATTTAGTCGTTATTATGTTAGGCGCGCTCGCGCGCGCCCGTCCGCGCGTTCGGCTTCTCGGATGCATCATTTAATCGCGAAGGCGCGAAGCAGAGCAGCCGCTGCCGATCGAAAACTGGCTTTCGCAGGAAGCTGCGTACCGCAAAGCCGATGATCGACTTTCGTTAATATCGCGGCTTAGACTTAGCCGCATCTATCACGTATCCCGATATATATCCCCCGTAATAAAAGAAGCGGCGCAGGTCGACCGAAATCGATAGCCGATAAAAGTGTTTACATTATTACACGCGGCTGAAACATTATTTTTACATTTTCCGCGAGAGAGTCGGAGCATTTACAGATCCTCCTAAGGATAAATATCCCGGCAATACTGAATTCCCGGATCAACATTTCGCGCTAATGCGAGAAATAACGGATTTGCTCTTTACGGTGTGTATCCCCCGAGTATCAGGCTCTCTTCTGTCGCCGCTGCTTCATGGAAAATCGCCGCGCGGAGTCGTGCAAAGAGCACCGCTGTGAATCTCATCGCGAACAGTTGGGCGCATCAGAAGGGTAGATATTAATAACGGGGATTGTCAAAGCGATTCTCGTCGGGGAGGAACATCACTTCGAGCCTTTCGACAACTTCGTGCATCGAAGGCAAAGTTAATTACCGAAAGTACCGTCGACTTCGTTGTTTTTCAAAACGACCGTAATATCGCGCTTCGGGAAAATATGTTCCCGCGAAAACGCGTAGTTTCTTTGGCGCGGAAGGCCTGCGATATTCCGGGCGAGCGGAGTGAAGCACGTGGGTGCGACTTCGACGTCCGATCGCGCGATACGGACGAACATTGTGCATTACGTATTATTAGACACGCATCCTGGTAGCGAATAATCGCGCACGTCCACTTAACGGAGAACACCGCTAGGTGTGACGTAAGTGATTTTAATACTCATCATCCATCCGCTGTGTATAGGCGAGAACACAAAGTCGATCTCTTTTAAAAGATCGCTCGCATTGTCCGCGATGAATGCGCACACGCGCCGTGCAGTTATCAGCGCGCTGCAACCCGTAGCTGTCGCCCTCGTTATTATTTTAAACGGCATTACAGACTCTCCCGTAATGCCGTACTTCGGATAGCGACAAACGCTAAAGTTTCCGATCCACCGTGACGATTTCACTTCCAATTTACTTTACTGCCCTCGCCGTAAACGCGTACCTAGCCTAGCCGTTCGCAATTAAATCTCAAGACTGCTCGCTCCTCAGACGGCGAAATCGCGAAAAAGGGGGGCAATCGATGTCATCGTTCGAACGACAATCTTTTGACACCTTCCGAGAGAGTAATACTCGCGGGAAGGAAACTCACGTTTCAGCGACAGTTGTCGTATTTCTTCTCACTATTAAAAAGAAAAAGTACAACGGAAACAATCGTCGTTGGGGTCTAATACCTCGACTGGAGTGCTCCGCGGAGTGAAGGTGTGAGATTTTCTCTCCGCTCGTGCTATTTTCCGCTCTCTAGCGAGAGCACGACGGCTGTTCTTGTATCGAGGTGGCCAGATGGTTCTGAGACCTTTTTTTCGCCACGGCGCGCTAAATCATCCCCCGGCCGGGATGCGAGCTCGCGGACGAAGAAGAAGCAGCGACGTGCTCCTTACGGAGCCCGGTAACGTCTTGAGCTGTGAGCTTCGTTAGCATTTTCCCGAATCGCGCATACTGATACGAGTTTTGCGCGCGCAAGCGTGCGTCCGAGCGTCCCGTATGAATCGTCTGAAGCGTATTAACAAACTAATTAAGGCCAGTGTTCGTTATACCGAGGCATGCCGTTAACGAGACCGCGTCTCTCTATGCGTTTCTATATTTATTTATGGAGCAGGTCGCGTGACGTAGGGTCAGCCAGCGGAGCTACCACCTGGCAACCGTCTGTCGCGTCAGTTCTCCACCGGATCGGATACACGAGGCGATGTAACTATAGTTACACACGCGCGCACCGTGTAACGATTATACGCGTTGCTACCTGAAATGAATCGACGCGGGCCTCGTGAGAGCCCCAAGTCCGAGCTCGGATGACCCCGGCGATTGGCGAATCCGCGGGTGGAGGAGCGAGCCGTCGTCATGTAAGTGTGTACCCAGCAAGTAGAAAATCATTAACACAACGTTATTACAATGACGTTATATATAATATGTAAGGTTTTCAAACGTAGTTCTTATTATTGTCATTGTTAACAACGTTCGATCCAGACGTTAAATGTAATATTTCTATACTATAATTTTAATATTTAAGAATATTATATTATCGAATAACGATTTACAAACACTTGTAAAATATCATGTCAAATGTTTATGAAATCAATGTTTCAAGAGATCGATTTAATGTTTCTTGCTTACTGGGTAAGATGCGCGAATACGTATGGAGATTAATGGCGATACTTCCCATCGAGCTACTGTTAATAATATATAATCCAAGTGTGAAATATGTAATAATTAAGAATCTCACATGAGATTTCCTCTGTGTGTAAACGCTTCTGGCACTTTTGGGACGGCACGTACGTGCAATTCGAGAAATCTTTGAAGAAGCAGATGACCGCACGTTCCTTTTCTTTACGACAGCGGGGAGATTAGGTGCCGATGATGCAGTTGGCTCTCCCGTAAAAAGCCTTGTGGGGTTCATAGTGCGTAAAGTAGCGATAGCGCCGTAGTAATACTACCGCCAACTTCTTGGCAAGCATCCACTGAGACTTAAATGCCGCTTTTGGGACCATCTTTAATGCTCTGTTGCACTTTAGTAGTCAAAATAATCCCGCGCTCACTGCGTACAATTTCAATATGTTTACACCTTTTGAAATTTCTTCATTTTTACCGTATACGTGTTTTCTTCTTCGTCTCGTTGGATTACATATATCGCGCGAGCGATAGATAGAGAGAGAGGGGGGGAGGAGCCTGACTGGTAAGTGATTAAAATGAAGTGTTTCCGATATCTTAAAGGCGTCTCTAATAAGAGATCCGACTCGACGAACTCTATCTGTGCGCGGCAAACGAGGCTACCTAGAAAGACGAACAATTCAAAGCCTCGTTAGACGTAAGGTAAAAATTACAAGCTCGCATCGATTTTCGAACGACGTCCCGTCACTCGCTTCCGATTATCTCGAGGCGGACACGACGCCGTTCGACCTTCGCGTTACGAGAAGCTCGATACCGAAGTTCGCGCCTACTCGCTGCCGAGCAACACACAGTCGCGGAAACGTTAATACCAACGAATAACAACGAAGTCTGAGGGCTTTTGTTCCCGCGGTAAATGTCGACCAACGTAAACGCCATTGTATCTGATACGTGCGCGTCGTGGCGCCGTCGCTGATGCCTCGGCAATTTTCCGTTCTCCGAGGAAAGAGAAATTAATCTGGGCTTCTCTTGAGGGTTCTGCGCAAATCCAAGGAGATCGGGAGCGAAAGATACGTTATTTAAACCTCACTTCGCATTTGCGCGCTGTGTACGAATCTGGAATGATAGACCGCCGTAGGAGAGACGAGTGGTGCATAATTCTCTTTATCGAAATATATCCGGCGCGCGAGAGGATTTCCAAACCGATTTGCGAGCTCGAGATAGCTGAAACTGGAGCTCGCCCCGCTCGCCTCGCGAAAAAATCGTTCGTTCGGGAAGAAAATGAATTTTCCCGCTGTGTTCGCGCGACTTTCACGAAAGATTTAAATATCGTTGGCGTTTCTATAATTACAGGCGTCGAGCATGCCATGCGCACTTAACGGGGAGGTAATCGCGTTGCACACCTGGCGCAACATGCATCCTTCCACGCCCTTGCCGCAGCTCGACCGCCTCGCCAGGGATATCGAACTGGCCGCATTCGATGAGGAATCTGTCGCAGTTATGGCAGTTATCGAGTACGTTATTTCCCACGTCCTTCCTCCGCTCGCGTGTTTCCCAGCGACGAGCGATACCTTCCCGCCGAGATCCGTCGCTTCAACGAGCTGTCTAGGCCGAAGAATCCTCGCTTTTTACTCGAGAATTACTCTTGATTCGTTTCTTAATATCCGCCGATACAATTGGGTTGATCTATAAAGTTACGAATGTTAGTGAAAGCTGGTACAACAAACACTCAAGAGGGGGAGAAAGCACGTCCTTTGACCAGGAAATCTCTTGGCTGCTCTTTGTTGAAAAACTTGATCCTCCAAGAGATATCGAGAGAGAGGAAGAGGCGCGAGCAGTCTGCATTTTATAGCCGGTTAATTGCTCAAATTAACCGACTTGGCGGAGAGAAGGCGACGGCCCTTTTCGGATGCGCCGCTACACAGGCGGATCTAACACTCGCAAAATTTCCTACGCGTATTAAGGCCAGGTCGCGTTTACGGGACAAGCAGTCGGCAAGTTAAGTGAAATACGTCCGTAATTGGAGCGCCGCGCCGTGCGCCGCTACACGAGGTCTGCGTTCTACTTTGCATCGGGCGGGCGCCGACACGGGACGCGAGCGGAGAGCACTCCGTTCGAATTGTGATTTTCGACGATAACAAGCCCGAAACTTTACGTCGACATCTTCCGCGCTGTTGTCCCGGCTGCTGTGTAATACGTATTACACCGGAAGATCCGCGCGTGTGTTTATACTCGCGGCTGCTGCGTTAGGATCGGCAAATTTTATATTAACGCAAACCTCTCGAACAGCAAATGTCAGGAATCATTTGTTCGTTACTTTCCGAAACGGAAAAGCACACTGCTGCCTGTTCTCGCGCGAGGAAATTACGAGGGTGTCTCGATTGGCACGGGATTAAAATTCGGAATCGTCGTTATCGCGGTTAACCGACGGGAAAAGGGTCAAACGTCGGATCATCGATAATCCATTATCCCGGCCTCGATAAGCGTCATACGCGCTGACACACGCGAGATTCGCGGGGTAGCGCATTATCATTCGCGTGAAGCCCGGAAGCGCGTACACGACAGCTTGATAACGCCGTTTTCTCCCCTTTCTCCCTCCCTCGTTTTTATTTTCGCTCGCGTCTTGTTCGCGCGAGGGGCGAATAAGTAGCTCGTTAAAGAAGTCGGGGAGAAAGGCGCGCCTTTTGCGGATCCGACGGCGGAAACGGAGCCCCGCGGCATTGGTTGCGCTTTTCGCGGCCCGCCTTACGACAAAAGAACTCTCTCGCGCTCTCCTCCGTTTTTCTTCCTTATGTTTTCTTCTTTTTAAATTAGATACGCTCGAGCGCGTGTTGACGATGTGCCGAGAATTAAGACAGGTAGTCCGTCGCGCGGAACGAGCGCTCGCGTCGAACAAACAGGCAATCGTATGTCGAGCAAGGTCGCGCAGTGTTCCAACCAAGGAACGACAAGAGCGATATTTCACGCGTGATTCTTCCTATTATTTAAATTACCTCAAATTGCCTTACCTTTAAACGGTATGTTTTCCTTCGTGCCAATTTCTTTCTTATGTCCACTTTGAATTTCTCACCGACCCGGCGTCGAATTAAACGTATGAACCGAGCCGCTCGATTCTGGTAGAGTCCACCTTCGTTCGTTAATCTTACGTTACTCTCTCGTTGATGACCGTCGCGCCACGGGGACGTGATTTTTCGGTACATCAGCACTGTCTCTGCTCGCAGACTCGATGTCTCCGCCGAGAGGAGCAAGCGTGGGATGTAGTTGACACTACCTTCCACCTAGCGAGAACACGACGACGACGGAGGCGGAGGACGAGGAGGAAGAGGAGGAGGCGGCGGAAGGGGAGGTGGAGGAGGAAGAGTGGATCAGAAGGAAGAAGAGGAGGTGGAGGTGGAGAAGAAGGCGGAGGAGGAGAGAAGAGATCGTGACGGTAGCACCGGCGAAGGCGCTACCGTTCGCCGAAGGTATTCCGCGACGAGGAGGACCGGAAGCGTGGCGTTCGCGCGATCGCTCGTACGTACGTGCGTGCGTACGTGCGTGCGTGCGTGCGAGCGAGCGGGCGTGAGCGCGTGGGCGAACGCGCGCTCCACCGTACCAACGCGAACGAGGCCGGACGAAGGAGAGAGGGTATCGCGGGGGTGGCGGCGTCACCCCGAAGATCAGGGTTCGAGTCGAGCGGATCGCACGCGAGGGTACCAGAGGACGCGCGGTCGCCCGCGGTGCGAACCGGTAGCCTCGCCGGTCGAGGGTAGAACGAGCGGAAACGAGGAAAAGACGAAGAAGAGGAGGAAGAGAGAGAGAGAGAAGAGATAGGGAGAGGGGGAGAGATCAGTCCGTCACAGACATGAACGTTACCTCGACGCTGGAGTTCCCCACCAATGAAACCTTCCACGTCGGCAACGGCTTGGACTGCGTTGAGCCCCCGGAATACGGGCTATTGACGCGTGTGTTCATAGTGGTGTTCGCCGTCATCCTCAGTTTCATAACGGTCGTCGGCAACATAATGGTCATGGTATCGATCAGGATCGACAAGCAGCTGCAGACGATCTCGAACAACTTCCTCTTCAGCCTGGCGGTAGCCGACTTATCGATCGGCCTAATCTCCATGCCTCTCTTCACGATGTACACGGTGCTTGGTTACTGGCCGCTCGGGTCCCACGTGTGCGACCTGTGGCTCGCCCTCGACTATCTCGCGAGCAACGCGTCAGTCCTCAATCTGCTCATGATCAGCTTCGACAGATACTTCTCCGTCACGCGCCCGCTCACCTACCGGGCCCTGAGAACCAACTGCAGAGCCGCTGTTATGATAGGTGAGTGCCAGCTACCGAGAAAGAAGAAAACGGATGAGAGATTAATCGCACGGCTGATTGCAACTTTTTATCCATCATTTTCCGCCAATCGGCGACAATATCTTGACGTTGCATTTTAATTCTCTGTTGTTGTAAATATCGTTCTTGCAACGGATCCCAACACACGGGTCGTAAAAAGTGAATAGTAGACCGTGCGAATATGACGATCGTCGTGTTTTTCTCCAGGGGCCGCCTGGGGGTTTTCACTTCTTCTTTGGCCGCCCTTTATCTACCTCTGGCCGCTCATCGAGGGTCAAAGGACCGTGCCGGAAACCGCGTGTTACATTCAATTCATCGAGACGAATCATTACGTCACCTTCATCACGGCCATCGCCGCGTTTTATGTTCCTGTCTGCGTAATGATGATCTTGTATTGGCGGATATGGAAAGAGACGGAGAAACGGCAGAAGGAACTGCCGAACTTGCAAGCCGGGAAGCAAGACGCGAGCAAGCGCAGCAACTCGAGGTGGTAACTAACGCTTTCAATTGTTTGCCCTCCGAACTTGTCGTCAGCACGTCACCAGAAACCCCCTGCACAAGAGACGGTAACGCATTGCCTCGGAAGACCGACCTCATGGTTCACGATGCCAAGTAGGGTAGACGCACCAATGAATGGCCGGTTAATGAGTATTGTTGGGCCACTCAATCATCCCACCTACGCGTAAAGATATCATTTTAATTGCCCACACTGTTTATTCCCCCCCCCCCCTCTTTCGAATATCAAATGGAACATTCAGTTCAGACGAAGCCTGCTCTCTCGTTACCTTTGCCTTTCCATATTTGCGTTGTTGCTTACCGCAGATCGCGGTTTGCCTGTTGCTTTTGTTTCGAGAATCTGTACGACGGAACGTTGCGGAATGAAATACTTTACGAGAGCGAGCGTAAGGTATTATTTCAAAACTCGATTCGCCTTTCCCTCCCTTTTTCCGGTTTTAACGACGATTAGTACGTTGTATCTCGGGAAGCTCACTACTCGGCTAGGGGAAAAACACTCATTCTTTCGTTTCCCATGTAGCGATGAAGCTTTAGATATGGAGGAAAGTAAAAGACCGCGAAGCGAGTCGAGCACCGGCGAGGAAGCCTCGCACGCCACGCACATTGCCGTTTCCTACATTGATAAGCACTACCCGCAATATAATGGCGTAAGTAATCAAGTAATCATACCGTAAACCGCCTAAACACCCGCGCACGACTACACCAGCGGGGGATAACTTTGCACGCTGCGCATCCCGCTCGTCAAAGTCGCTCATATGTCAGGCACAAACGTAATTTCCTGGAATTTTCCCCGAGATTTCCCACATTAAGCGCTAAAAGTGCAAAGTCACGCCCCACATCGACCGGCCTTGCCCCGACTGGCTCGTGATCGCTTCTCTGTACGACGAACAGCACAGGCCGTTCTCCTGGACCTGGCTAAAGATGTGGTGCATCGCGTGGTGGCAAAGCGGAAGAGACGACGAGGACGAGGACGAGGAGATCGGGGGACCGGAGAGCAGCCGCACTGGGCCCGGCTACGAGGAGACCCTGACGCCGTTGTCGGCCGAGACGCCACTTCCCAGCACGGTGTCGCAATGTCCCTCCCTCAGCGCGATTCAGGTCACGGGAGTCACCCTGGAGAAGGGCGCGGCGTTGCACGACTACCGAAGGTCGGCGCGCCCAGCCGATCTCGCCACGAAGACCATCACGAGCGATTCCGTACGTAAAGTCCTGTTCGAGCGTCGTTAGTCCAGGGCCGCGTACTTTATTAAACCGCACAACTTTCCCCGCCATTGCTTACTTTAACCTTTTCGCTACTACACTGCAGTGGCTTCCCGCTAAGCGATTTTTCAGGACGCCATCATAGTGCTCTCCCTCTCTCCGAAGTTGTCGAGTGAAACTACACTCTCGAGAAGTAGAATGATAGCCGAGCCACTCGACTAACTCGTGCAATCTCTCCGCTCTGAAGAGAGCGAACGTAGCGAAAGGGTTAATGAAAATGTCACCGTGCGCTAGCGTTAACGATAATGGCTGCGTTCCGAAATTCACTACCAGTACTGATACTAAAAATCTATAGTCTGTGTTATGTATACTATAGATAGTCAGTACTGGCCATGAATATCGAAACGCTGCCGGTGCCACCGTTGTCTCGAGCAATTACAATCATTCTTCGCGCTTAACGAGTTCTTTTTTCATACGCGTCTGTGTCCGCTGTGCTTCCAGGTTTATACGATTCTGATCAAGCTGCCGAGCAACGGCGGCAAGTACAGCGAGGGGGCCAGCATAAAGATGATTCACGACGATTCCATGTCGATCCAGATACACAGCATGATGGAGGACAGCGAAGACGACAGCGGTGTCGGTGGCGGTATCAGCGTTGGCGGCGGCGGCGGTGCTGCCGGCAAGGTCTTTCGCCTCGGCGGCGCAAGCCCGTCTACGGTGATGAGGAGGCCGTCGCAAATGCCGGACATCCGAATCCCGCTGAACGCGAAAAGCATACCGAAGGTGGACAAGGCCGTGTTGAACAAGAAGAAGGCGGAGAAGAAAGCGGAGAAAAAGTCGGAGAAGAAGTCGGAGAAGAAGGCCGCCAAGACCCTGATGGCCATACTGCTGGCGTTCATAATGACGTGGACCCCGTACAACATCCTGGTCCTCGTGAAGCCCCTCATCAGCTGCCAGTACTCCATACCGCGGGAATTATGGGACATGTCTTATTACCTTTGCTACATCAACAGTACTGTGAATCCGATGTGTTACGCGCTGTGCAACGCGGCCTTCCGCAGAACCTACGTGAGAATTCTCAAGTGTAAGTGGCGCAGCAGGTACCGTGCCGCGGTCGATCGGGGATACTAACACCGGGAGTATTAGCATCGGGGCTAACCTTCACATCACTTTTCTCCCTCCGTTGCTGTTCCCCCCCCACATCTGAGAAGTCAACGACCGCGCGCGTACACGTAAAAACGTACGCACATACGCGCACATACACACACACACATACACACGAAACAACACTGCAGTATTATTATGACTATGATTATTATTATTATATCGCTGTTTACTTTTTCCCCTTTTTACGCGTTTCTGAGAGCGCATGAAACGGAGAAGCGAGGAGACCGGCGGCTGTCGCGACGGTGGGTTTGGCGCTGCCAAACCGTCCTGTTCCTATCGATATCGAGCGGGTACGTCTTCCAGGCTCGCGTATCGCGCGTGACGAACGTCCGATCGGCCGCTCGTACTCTCGCTCCAAGGGAGAGAGCCTCTCTCGTCGGTGTTGGCCGGGCGAGATTAACCCCTCGACGACCGCGTGTCGTTTCAGCGCTGTCTATAAACGGCTGCATTTTTCAGCGGGAATTAATTAATTGGCGATCGCGTTAGAACGATTCGGTTACCTTCCTCTCTCTCTCTCTCTCTCTCTCTCGACGTAACGTCGGAGTTTAACGCTCTAACGCCGTTATGCCGCGTTGCAATTACGTCGGTGTCCATTAACGCGTAAAAAGAATTAATAATGAATTGATGTACCCTTCGTCGGGGGGTTAACGATTCTGCGACGCGCAGAACGGCGTAAACAAGCGACGTAATCGTCGGAATGCGTGTCGGGGCGCTGAGAGACCGCGCGCGGATTTGTTTGTCTGCAATATTTCCGGATAATCTCGAATTTCGACGGTGCGCATATCGATTGTCTATATCGGGCCGCGTGAATTCTTAATGGGTCAGTGGTTCTTCACCTTTTTTGGGTCGCGAACCTCTCTCGGGGGGGAGCATTGCGTTTTCTCGATGACGGTTCTCCGTGCGCGCGCAGCATCGCGCGAAACACCTGACGTCGCTCGAACGAGGCAACGTTCGTCAAGCTCGTCGACGGTTCACGGATAGTCAGCGACACTCAAGAATATCTGTTGGATATAACCGTTGTCTCGCTCGACGGGAAAGCGGAGAATCGGAGGGATCGCGCGAATCTCTCGGCGAAAGGTGACGTTCGCATCGTCGACGGGGTGCGCGAGCCGGCTGGCGAAACGCTAGTCAAAACGCACTGCAGCTCGGTCTCCGAGCTTCGCAAGTAACGCGACGTGGATACTGCCATGAATATAACGTTTATTAATATCTCTCCGAGCCACGCGTCGTCGCGCGTGCTCGGAATTGTATTACGCCTCCGGTATACTCGGGACGTATACCGGTGCCCTTCGCGTTCGCCATCGTCACCTTCGGTCCTTCAAGCGGCCGGAAACCTCTCTCTTTCTTTCTCTCTCTCTATCTCTCTCTCTCTCTCTCTCTCTCATACGGAGGTAGAGGAGAGTAAGCGGTGAGCCGGGTGGACGATGGCGAAGTTGCGACGAGGGGTTAGATGAAGGAAAAGAAGCTAAACCGCACAAGAACCTATTTAAGTATATAAAATATCGAAAAGATAACGATAATCTTTGTAACGTCGCCCGAACCGCAGGCGATGTGAACACTCGATGTAAATTTTACGACGTAGCGAAGTGTAAAACTGTAAATGAATGTGTTTTTAAATGTAATAACGAAAAGGTGAGTGAGAGCGAAGCGAACGAAGAGGACGGGGAGTACGGGAGGATTATTAGGGGCGATTAGGAGGAGAGAACAGGAGAGAGAGAGATTACATTAAATCGAATTCTTCCGTGAACTAAAAATAACATTCTAATTATACGTGCCAAACGAAGCTTTAAAAGATTATACCAAGGTTATAACACGGCGTGAGATAGATAGATACAGAGAGAGAGAGAGAGAGAATATATGCGTGTACGAATGAGTGCGTGCGTGCGTGCATGCGTGTGTGTGTGAAAGAGAGAGAGAGACATGGAAGCGAGCGCGGAAGGGAGGAAGGTCGTAGAGCAACTTTCGAAGTTATTGAGAAACGATACCGAGAATATATAGTTATGTAATAATTAAAGGAAGAAAAGAAAAATAGAAAAAAAAGAGACAAAAAAACCAGTGAAGTAAAATAAAAGTAAAATAAAAAGCTCTGTGTCGAGCGATACACGACTTTAGCGATCGGTGAAGGCTCGTAAAGTAATCAAAGTCAATCGTACGCGCGCCGACATGCCTATAGTGACTCCAAGACTGCGAGGATAGTGGCTTGATTTTGAACGCAACAGCTCATTCGGTGCGATCACACGGCCGAACGATATATCGCGATAATTCGCAAAGCGACGCGTCTACTTCTTTTCTTCGCGATCGTTACTTGTTTCTCACGGATCGCCCGCGGATCCCCGCGAACCCGTCGGTTAAGCGACTAGTCAAACGATTCTAATCCGACTCCCCGTCTCTCTTTTCATTCCCGTGGGGGGGAGGGGCGGGAGATAGAGTCTCCCGGATGGACATAGTGAGTAATCCGATGACGTTCTCTCGTCTCTACTTTCGCGTGTCGTCACGCAATCGTCACTCAAGCGAGAAACATAATCGCTGCACAAGTGCGCAGCGACGTTCCTATGCACGCGTCGGCACGCGTGCGTTTGTATCTTGTACAAAGTACCCACGCACACTAAACACGCATTCTCGCACGATCAATATACACATATACACGGTGCAGTGTCGCGAAAAGTACTCGTAAAGATATACATATGCACACACACACACATACATACACACACATAAAAATACGTATATATAATACGAGATTCGCGGGCGCGCGCGTCGCGCAAAAGTCGCGTTGCTCCCTGCTCTCGCTCGCTCGTTCGCGATAAGCTCGCTCATCCGCGATACATGTAATTACCGGCAATTAATCGCCGGCTATGTACGCGAAGGAGAGAACGCACGAGCGACAGCACGTGTACACCGGCAAGCGAGGAAGGAGCTCAGACGACCGGTTGACACACAAACGAACCTAGGTACATCGGGGTGGACGCGACGGACCGTGCGCGATCGTCACGTATATCGGCAAAACGCAATTAAACGAGTACAATTAACCGACACATATTATTTCGATCTGTTGTTCGCGGGCACTTTTGATACCGGGATATCTGCGTCGGCCGATTTCGAGGGGCCGTTTTTCCCAAGCGATCGCACTGATATACTACGCGCGCACGCTGCTTCCTAATGCGTGACGCGTACGTAAGGTCGATGTGTCTATCTACGTGATAACGAATTTAACAGCATTTTTCTTGCCGTAAATGTTGATGACGATTCTAAACGCGAGATTCTCGTCGTACGCATAGAATATTACAACACGTAATCGTAGCTGGTGTTTCAAAACTCGTTCGTTACCGTAAAACCTTAGTACAAGAGCAACGCAAAAAGACATGTCACGTACGAGGAACCAGTTTTAGAGAGGGGCAGAGAAAGAGAGAGAGATATATATATATATATATCAGTATTATTTCTCGCGTCTCCCGGCAGTTTTGAGCGCGGTTTCACCGCAGAACGTATGACGGAAGGGAATAGCAGTAGGACTCGGTGATATTTTTTTACCTTTATAGAGAGTTGATCTCACGCGCGATTCGATCTTGCGCAAACCCTAGCGAGTCGCGTCGGAAAAAGGAGAAAAAAACGTCGAATCTAAAACGCGAATAAACGCTATAAAGGGACGACGGACGCGAATTGTGTGCATGTGTGTGTGTACATGTGTGAGCGCGACGGCGCTCGACGTTTTTCGTTGCACGTGATTTCTTCGTATCGCGAACACGACGTCGAGAACGTTTCTCGAGATTCTTCTCTCTCCTTTTTTTTTTCCGATACTTAAAAAACACACTCTTGTTGTTGAATTCGCGATTTCGAGAGCGCGGGCGTCTAGACACACGTGAAATTCGAAATGATGTCGGAGACGTCGTTCGATACGACGACGCGGGAGCATTGAGGCGGAAGCAGATGCTACACACGTAAACTTCGTACCTTTCGATCTAACTATTTTGTGAAAAAAGTCGTAACTTCAGGTTCGCAAAAGAGAAAGCGTCCTCCCGTCTCTATACTTGTATGCAAAATCTTTATTTTCACTTATTTCAACACCAGAACATATCTTCAAAGTTCGGTTTCGCATTGGAGATATACTCTCTGCGTAAAATACTTTATTTATACTTATTTATTTTTCGTTATTTTTAATAATAAAAGATCCGTAACCGCGCGCGTAGATTAGGACGTGTCGAGGGGTGTGTGTGAGTCGCGACTAAATTACAGATCGCGTACGAGAATTAATCGAAAACACGATCAACTTCCTGGTCAGCGTTGGACCCGCGATCGAGACGTCGATAATTGTTTGAAGATGTTCGTCGCGCGTTAAAACACGATGAAGAGACGTATGCGAAATCGGTGGAAGCTGCTGTTGCTGCCGCCGCTGCTACTATTGCTATGCTACCTAACGATTACAACTGCCTCTCTTTATTTATCTATTTCCGTAGTATCACGTCGAGACGGTAAATGTAAAACACGACACACGCAAAGAAACTTTCCTTCGTCGAATGCGTTAAAATGTACAAAGCGAATATTTCACGTTCGTATGTTAAACGTAAGATTTAGGTATTTTTCAAAGGAAAATCCTCGACATATATAGCGCATGTACCTGGGTACCCTCTACGACACTGCACATTCATACATAATAGTTATTTATATATATATATATATATATATATATATATATATCTACACACATACATACATACATATACATACACTTGAAATATACGCGTACGATGCGTGTAATTTATCTCAAACGAATGTTCTCGCATAAGCGTATACCGGAGATGAACGAAAACGATGTAAGACTTTTTTTAATCGTAGATTATTGTAAACACCGATGTAATCAGTCTATGTTTATATACGTGTTTTATATTAATGAGAAATTTACGATTCAAGAATATATAACGCGCCAAAGCAGAAAGAATGTGTGAGAGAGGGAGAGAAAGGGGGGATGAAAGTGTGCGAGAATGTGAGAACGAGTGAGTGGGTGAGTGTGAGCGTGTGTGTGTGTGTGTGTGTGTGAGAAAGAGAGAGAGAGAGAGGGGGGAGAGAGAGAGAGAGAGAAGGATGCGAAAAAGATTAAAAACGAGCGTATAGAGATTGTGTAAGGCGATACCGATAGAATTTGGAAGAATATACTCCGTTGTCTGTGACAAAATGCATACGCACGTATACGACACTCTCTCCGAACACCTCCTGTCGTGTTCGCGCTTCGCAACGACAACGGATCCTATCGTCCTCTCCTGCGCGTCTTTCCCATTCCTACGAGAATTTCCCGTTGAAATGGAAAAAAAAAAGAGAAAGGAAGGAAACTAATCCATCGATATCCTGATACGTTTATCTACACCAAGTTTCCTCGCATTGCACCACGTCGTTCCGCCGAGCGCGCGCGGTAGAAGGTCGAGTCGCGAGTCCTGGCTCTTCATTTCGACGCGAAGTCCTTGCCATCGTCCGCGGACTGTCCTTTTCTACGTGGTAACTGTAGCGTGATCGGCTGCACGTCCTGGTGCTTCCTGGTCTGGGCAGGATGACCAGCGGCCGCGGCCGCAGCGGCGGCGGCTGCAGCGGCGGCGGCGGCCGCGGCGG